>NW_019213376.1:0-79871 GCF_002532875.2 Varroa jacobsoni
ACAATGCAGCACAAATGCAGAGTATCCAAGCGGGAGACTTCGTTGGGGTGGGACACCTAGATATATATATATATATATATAGGTACAGGGCAAAACAAACAGCCAATATATACACGTATAAGAGATTTTCGTATATTACGGATAAGCACACACATCCGACACTTGCACCCAGTCACCCATCCGTCACAAGTACGGATGGGAACTGCCACGATAAAAAACGAACGTGATAACAGGCTCCAAGAAGAGTAATCTTCATTGGAGTTTATCACTATGTCTTCGAGCAAACATTTATAAATTATGACCAAATTATGGCAGTCTATGACCCCTATTACGGCAGTCATCTCCAGTAAAGGTTGCGTACATTTTCGCTTTTCATAGCCTAAACTTTTCTACTACTGTTTAATGATAGAATTACTGGCTGGCTTAACATGCTAACTAGTTTCTGGATTGAATCACACGACCACCCAACAAGGTCGCGTTTACCAACTAAATGTTTTTACATAAAACTACTAACTGAATGAATTTACATTAAAAAAAATGTCTATATATGCGGTCTGTATTTAGGTTAAGATTGATTATTTTTAAATGTATTTACAGATAGCAGAGCTTGCCATGCAGGCGGCAGCTGTTGCCATACAATCTAGGGAAAAAAAAGTGTCACAGCTTGAAAAAAGGAAACGGGAATAAGGTGTGTATTACTACGCTTTCGATGGCCGATTTTTTCCATTGGTCGGCAGCGTACGCCAAACGGGATGAACACCAAACACACTGAACAGAAGTGATGTTTACGAATCAGGAGACGTTGTGATGTACCAGCAAATAACGCTACCATTCCGGCCATTCGTTCACACGTCGAAGCGTTCTCACTTCTCAAATGATTTTCACTATTTTACGCTTTCTCGAAAGCTTTCAACAAACAATAATATTTACAATTTTTTTATATTTGAGATGAGCTGTACTGACGACCAGTCCTGACGCGTTAATGAATACGCGACAACAGTTACCAGACTCTGATTGACGGCCGTTATCAGCTTGTAATGTACATAAAGCGGCTAATCTAACTCTTTCTTCTGAAGCAATATTTAGTACAAAATTTCATATACGCGTAAATAGGAAACGATTTGAGTTAATCGAACCCATGAACGCACTGTTACGTGGAAGAGCACGGCGACGCATTGTTACCCCTGCCCGACAGCCCCCCGATATGGTTCCGCGTAAACACAGTGAATCGACTATTGACGATACGGATACGATGACCGCTAATCGTCAAAAACAGATAAAACGTTTGTCTTATCTGGCAGGCCATTTTTGTTTTATGTGGCGGCAAAATACGGTCTACCGGAATCGTCTGCTATGGATTTAGCGAGCTAATATCTTAAACGTTCCTTGTGGCGCCAGTTACAATTTTAGAAAATAGATTCCCTAGACAGACCCAATAGACTACACATCGAAATACAAAAGTGGCTTAAAAAGATAGAGACAATGAAAGAAAAAAAAACAATCTTTCGTACGATTTGGTATTGCGTGTCCATCTTGTTCTATTTTGTTCTCCTAGCAATACTCGGTACGGACTTCCTGTCAGGAAGGATAAACCTCTACCACAAACATCCATGTTTATATTATTTATTTGAAATAAGCCTCCGACAAATGAATAGACTAATATGGGGAAATTCACTTGGGCGATTATGAGCGGGTACTCGTTTACGTCATTTTTGTTTTGCAAGCAAATATAAAGTGATACACCGTCCAGCTAAACGTATCCAATTATTCTGTTTTATTATGTGTCCAATTAAAAAGTTCACCCACCAAATATAATAACACAAGTGGATAACAATAGATGCTTGGCAGTAAATATAGTAAAATCTCGTTTCTTTCTCATCGATCAGCCGTTTATTGGCGCAGACTTCCGTCATATTTTTTACGCCGTGAGCATCGGTGGTTCTTGACATACTTCTATCAAAAAAACACTTCCGATAGAAAGCCTTAGTTATTTTACTGTCGAGAGCGTCTATATGTCGAGGAAAAACAGACACGTAATTGACTAGGTAGTATCCTGATGTCAATAAATTTTACAGAAGAATAATAGAAATTCGTAAACAGCTGCTGAAGAAGCAAATGATGAACGGAAAACTAATGCCAGAGAAGGAACAGTGCCGACTCGAGGGTTACTCGATTCAGTCTAAAAATGCATAAAAGGACTATAAGTAGTCCTTGTATTTCGGTCAGGACATTAGTTGAGAATAGAATTTGGCGTAACTAACTAGCCAGACCGTATCGCGGATAGTTCGTCAAGACCTCAGGTACATGTCGTATATAATAAAAATTAGGGAAATTCTCTAGGAAAACAATAAAAGAACAACAAAGAAAGGGGATTTACTTGGTGTTATTTGCGTCTCAGTTCTCTCGAAGGGGAAGTCTCCTGCACTAACTAAAAAAATATGTATAATCGATGTAAAAATGAACTTTAGAAGTAGTTGCTCAAAAATCTAATTTTGTCTCAAAAATAGAGCAAAGGAAAAAACGTACGGCTCTATATATATATATATAATGTCTAAAATATAATAGAAATTTTTAGGCATATATTATAGCTATGAATTATTGATTCCATTAGGAAACAACGTTTCGTTTTAGCAATACAAAAATTATTATTCATTTATAATATTAAACACCCTCTTCAACTGTTCCAAGTACTGCCAGAGGATATATTCGTTCAAACCACACATTTACGGTTCACCTGGTAACACAGCACTGGACGGAAATACACCATGGCTCTGTGGCAAGCCATATACAGGTGCATGAGAGTTAGGTGTACTATGGAATGCAGCAGTTACTCCACCGATGGATTAATCGATGAAGACTAGGAACGAAGGACACTATCGTGCGCCTTAGCTGCGGCGGACAAGAGAATCATGTTAGACATTCATGAACGAAAGACTGTCCTTGAATAAGTTCCTAAGGCTTATTAAAGCAGGTCCTGCATCTGCCACCTAGCCTCTTTGTGAACAGCCTAATCTCGTCGCAGTCCGCGGCATCTATCGTCTGCAGTTCTACGCTACCTTCTCATAGGGTTATGTCACATTTTCTGACCGTTAGCACCACCGTTTGTATTCAATATTCGGCCGGTCTGCCAGTAGCTGCTGTTAGCCCTGCGGTCCCAAAGCGCGAACAGTTTAGCGACTGGTTTCGTACTCATCTAGCTAATAAAAAGTATGTACAATTATTGTATGAAAATAAATTTCACTTCTGGTGTTGAAAAGTGACTTCGGCAGAGAAGATGGCAGCGGCAGGATCGAAATACTATGCCAAGTCCCAACAAATTCGGAGCGGAACGAAATATTCGGCAGTGAAATGTCAACACAGCGTAAAGTTTCCTAGGTATTGCAGAATACGGAGACCACCAAGTAATTGTGAGAAATGGCGTTTGCATATCACTGTCCTGAGCAGGCAAAACACGACTGTAACAAATTTGACCATTTCGCCCCATTGGTAGTGCAGCCAATATATTTGTCACAACAATTTTGCAATACATACATGTAGAAGCAAAGGAGTTGCTCCTGTAGAAAGGTACCTTTAAGTATTAAATCTCGGATGTCTTCGGCTGCGTTTATCGTTAACAATCGAATCAAGCCCGAACGACCGAGCTTGTTTCGCTGTGATCTCGAGAAGAAGGCAGTGACTTTTCCATTCAAATCAGTGCGTCTAACACCGGCAAAATCATTTACGGTAGTCAAAAGCTAGACGAGTAGGTTGTTAAGAGTAGTT
This sequence comes from Varroa jacobsoni, assembly GCF_002532875.2. Classification (NCBI taxonomy): domain Eukaryota; kingdom Metazoa; phylum Arthropoda; class Arachnida; order Mesostigmata; family Varroidae; genus Varroa; species Varroa jacobsoni. Next base: position 3,763 of record NW_019213376.1, read on the forward strand.
GACGATGTCTACGGTTTGACATAACACGGGACGTTGATTAGGTTATGTTGTCTATTTAGTGAAGAATCGACTGCTGAAGGCGTTCCGGTCCACGGCCACAAGGACGGCGACTACCGTAACAAACAGATGAACCACACAGATTATTACCACACCTTCCCGCCCTTCCTTTTCCATTATTTTTCATTGCCCCAAGCACTTTTTTCCCTAGTTTTAAATCTCATCTGCTTCGTTCATTTCTGTAACATATTAATTTTTTGAGCGATAAGTGTCAACAGTATTGTTTCGTTACTACTATTAAAATGTTCGATGATTTCCTTCTCGAGTCGCTGTCGATGCCACGTTAAACAGATGGCCATTTTACACAAGAATTATATGTTTTCTATCGACACCGGCGTCTAGCGCACTTTTTAGGCATGTTCCCATCGTTACCATTGAGCACTGTGGGATTTGCTTTTTTGTATGAACATTGAAGCAGAATTTATTACCGCCAGCCTTTTGCACGTGTTTATATTGAGAGCAAGTGCAGTCACCTCGCCGGCAAACCATCGACGAGGTGGGCTTTGCCTTTTCGCGGGATCTCATAGTGCAAATGATTCTTTTTTTTCATCGTCGAGACCGAACTCTTTTGTCAGCGAAGCAGCACATTCCGAAGTAACTAAGGTACGTTTTGGACCGTTGTACCAGGATATTACTATACTATTGAAACTTTTAGTTCTCTAATCTTACCAAAGTTCCGAAAATTTGGTGGCTCACAATCAATCATCTAGCCCAATCAAGTTTCAAGTGTGATTTTAACCGTAACAATGTGCCTGAACATCAACGGAACAGTTCGAATTTTGCGTCATTCAGGGACAGCCTTCAAGCGTCGGACGGCTGGTTTCTACCACAAAACGAAGCATGTCCAAGCTCGCTTTCGAAGCCCCACCACCATTATGTTCCTCTATATTTCGCAAGCAAACACCTTACTATTGTACCGTCACGGGCCTTCCCAGACGCCAAATCAATTAGACCCCGCGACGGGAAGCTGTGCAACGCGTCGAAGTCATACAGAGCAGCCTACGATGGGGATACCCCGAGGTAAGGTGACTAGATACTTTTTTTGTCAAGGTAAAGCAAACAAAATCGATTGTAAATCTAGAAAACGGACACTTTACTTTACCCCTTTTTTTCATGTGAAGTCTAAACGAAGGTCAAGTCAAGGCGGGAATACACTTGCAAGACGATAGAAAGAACATGGTATGCACTTTTTTTCAGGAAATCGAAATGTACTGACGCTAGAATCCCTTTACCGATGCTACCAATGAACTGAAATACAAATGAACGTAGCCTACAGCAATGCAAGCAGGATCGTCTGGGCCTCACGAAGCCGTTCTCGCAAAATCCTAATAGAAATATATGATATATTCGTAAAATGCGCAAAAAAATAGCTCAGTTATTTACAGTCGTGTGCCACCTTTTACCCTGAACAAAAAAAAACGGACACGAAAAAAAGATAATTATTTTTAAAAGAAATCATTAATAATAACAAACGCTTTTGATGTTAGGTTTTGTAATTAATAGAGAATTAACACGTTTAGAGTAAAGTGTTGAACAGAGACGTAAAATATTCCCGGGAAAATTCAACTACGTTCCGCGTCGATTTTTGCATCGCCAAAGTCGCATTTTAAGTACTTCATTGTAACTAGTCCACCTGCATAATTTGTATGTCGGCCTCTTTTCAAGTTTTTCAAGCTTGTGAATCGGGGTCAGGCTGCGAATCGCTCTCGAAAGTTACGTGGAATAAATATGCCGATCAGGAATGATTCGATCCGCGTGTCCTAAAAATGCCGCTCATCTATCTGTTTTAATTTAAATTCAGCAGTTAAATTCTGTCCCAGTTTATCCCTGTACGTATATATGAAGTATATACGTACAGGGGTGTATGTATATACTTTAATTCAGTTCTTCTAATATAATTACACGATTGTTATTATTAGTTATGATTATTTTTACTACTTTCAATATTTAACCGCAGTCTATTGGTCCAGCTGATGATACCCACTGAGATTACGGTAGGTCCTTTTTCAGCCAGCTTCATTTAAAATAGGCGGCTTCCAACCTCACAAAGCAGACAAATCTATTTGATTAATGGATTATAACTAGGATTGGTGAGCTGAGCTGGGCCGTTAAATAGAAAGGCAATTTGGTCTGCCGATTTCATCCTTAATTTCTACAGCCTTCTTTACTTCTGTCTTCAGCGTTCTAAGGACATCGCCTACCGTCACATTCAGTAATCCATAATTGATTGCTATAGCATCGCTTATAGAAGACGTTGATTGAGTTATAAAAATAACAACCGCATTACGTCAATGTAATCAATGTCTATCAATAATGGCCGAATGGGGGCTCAGATTGCTCATTCTAGCAGGAGAACAAACAATAATATACAGCAGGTACGTACTGAGCAAAAGTATCATACGGCGTCGTTCGTTTTATATCCGTCTTACTATACGGAACGGGTAGATAGTTCACAAGAAAGTAATTTCTCCTGCACCTCTTAGATTCTTCATTTAGCATGAAGGCAAAAGTGATACAGTTCTGCCAGAGTGGAATGAAAATAGACAGCGTAACAACGTCTTCGATGGCGGTAAGGTCCTTCTTCGACGGCCGCAAGCAGGAGCAATGGGTCTAGTTTGCTTCGCTAATCGGCGGGTCTGACGTTGTTCGCTTATGTGAGACTTCACCATGAATTGAGCACATACAGAGCAGACGTCCTACAAGGTTACAGGCAGAAATTTTGTCGTTAGTTAAGAGCTTTTCTTTTCTACATCAAGCCACATCGACAATAAGCTTGTTCGCTATGGAGGATTTGATCTCGATTTCTTCTGCTGACAGTAACTTCAGTTCAACTATGAAAAAAAAATTGTCATAAATGATCATTATGTAGGTGACGCACTAGTCGCAAATAACCTTCTCTCCATGCGTTTTTGTCTGGGCCCTGCGGTAATCTGACTATACGAAGCAAATTGTGATTCATATAATAAAAAAGTAAAAAGTAGTATTAATAACTGCAGTAATAATACTACTGCTTTTACTTCCTAGTTACAGGGATTATAATTGGGCCATGCAATATAACCTTTCTCTCAGTCCCCTACTAACTGTGCACGAAAACCTATCGACCCTCGACTATCACAAATATTGTTGCTCAATGAACACGGTTGCAAACAAGCTCATAACAAGAAACAGTCTCTCTGTAACTGTAGAGTTAGTTAGTCCAACGGACAGACAGAAAAATAAGGAAAAAGATTCGATAGCAAAGTCTAGCTGAATATATCCAGTAGTTCTCCAAGTAGTCCTATGAATGCTCGTTTTGTTTGACTCCATCCATTCGTCTCATATCATTCTGTCGATTTTAAAATGCCCTATAAATGAGGGGCAAACGATGATTTCAAGCAAAATTTTGACTCAAAGAAAGCCTCTCTGCACCAGTACAGGTACCTACAGTGTATGGCTGGGAAAAAATTAACACTAGCGTTGAATCAGAATCATGGTCTCTATCACGGCAAATCCCCGAGACGGTTATAATCGTCCCCCGTCATCCAATTTTCATCAAACTATCATGCTGTGCAAAATGTCTTCTACACTTCAAAACCCTATCGCTTGTTTTTTTTATTGAAAAATGAGAAAAACGCACTTCAGAAATAATTTCTTATTGGCGGATATTTGCAAGTACGACGTGTGTCTGAACAAACTGAATCGGATGATTATGGTTAAACTGTATGTTACCATTGATTGATGCTGCAGCGTATGTAACAATAGAATTTATATGAGAAAAAAAAACATGTTTACTCACACACATTGCGTATTACGTGTCGTTGGCCATCCAAGTTCTGCTCTTTAATATTTGTATAGCCATATCTTTTAGTGCTATAAAGAGGCAATCGAGGTTCGCCGCATTTGTACGTATAAAGAATAGATTACATTGCCCAATGACGGTGATGTACATAGGGATTGATATTTTGATGTCGAGGGTATAATCAAGATAAATAGAGCTTCACGAAGATGCACGATCAGAATCGGCATCGAAACATCAATAACAATTTAGGTCAAATATACAACGCCATCCTGTTAATACGTGCTTTGCAAATACATAGATACTGAACTCTTGTACAATATTAGGCTAAGACCTGTGAACAAGCAAATTTAGAAACCAGCGAGAAACGTACGCTACATAGCTCATCTCCTACGCTGCGCAAACCAATGACAGTGGGCCATCAGAGACGTGAACGAAAATTCACGTCAGGTTTTGGTACAGTTCCCAGTCAGAGTACGCAATCAACTCATCGAATGAGCCACAACGATCCAGCTTTTGTCATAAGAGTGGGTCAATCTGGAGCTTGCTGCTCTATACAACGCTATATTTCTCCACAAGTCTTGGCTATCCGCAAATGGTATTGTTTTAGGAGATTCGTATGTACTGCACAGTAATAGACAGAAGGTGCACGATCTCATTTGCCTGTCCTACTCTGCTAAGTCGATTCTGATGTGGTCCTAGAGGTACCCGATCCTTTTTCTGATCGATCCTTTCGGCTGTTAGATAAGCCATATAAGAGGAAATTGTGTGATCGTTTTCAGTTATTATCTGTATTATCTGTACAACATGTTCGGCTTAATGCGATAAAAGGGTCGTATCATTGTTTACCTACTATGTGTTATGAAGTGCTATTAACAGTATTGACTTTAAGTAAGTGCTCGTCGCGCACGACGACAGAATGCAGCCGACGTTCGGCTTCACAAATCTTTTCCTACTCGTGCCTTTCGACGATTGATAGCCGTATACATTGTACGAATGTATTCATTTATCGTAACGCATTAGATACTAATACGCAGATCGTCCGAAGTCGATGAGTATCGCATTGTTCAACGGACTTTGGCTTTGGAGCGCTACCAATGTAATACATTTTCACCCTTTAATATGGGATGCGATTTTTGCTAGTGACCTTTTTGTTTTTCTAATAGAGCCTGCCACTCGTTTCTATACTTGCCGATGCGGTAGATGAAACGCCATCGTCACGAAAATTATAGACATGTGATCCAGCTTGCATACTGTTGATAAACGCTATGCTTGTATACGGGTCGCTACGATGTATATTGCCTATGGAATAACAAATTATATCTACCAACTGTTAATGGGTCAGAAGACTATGAAAAAACAAGGTGACACAGAAGAAACATTGTACAAACATTATTATGACGATTATTATTACGGTAATCGCTTTCTCACTACAACCTCTGTAAGACAAGCTGCACTTCGTACAATGCAGCAATATTTTCAGAGGCCGGTACGATATTCCCGCCCTTTGACCTCGCAAACACAGTTCCACCAAACAGGAACAACGTTGTATTTCTTCTTTAAAATGAAAACCTTTTGAGTGCTAACTTTACCCTGAGTTGGCGCTGCCTAAGACTCGCAAGGCTCATTTTAAAGCAGCGCAGCCAGAATGCCGCATTCGAGGGTAGGCCGTTTGATGTAGTCGGATTTACTGCGATCTGAGTGAAAACCAACGACCTTTTACGACCTTTGAAGGGATGCCGGAGCGGTGGCCGGTGTCTACAAAGATTCGCATTTTACTTTGTCCGAGTCGTTCCCCTGCACCTTTTGCAGTCACAGTTAATAGGGGCAAATGACGACTGCGTTCCCTCGAACTGTCGAAAAAAGGCGCTGCCCCCTAATCCCATACTTGCTATGACAAACAAGCCGTCTCATAAACTATGACGTTTGATGAATAGTTAATACTTGTATTATATTTGTACATTACGCCAGCGGCCGACGTGAGCTTCGAGTGCGGCCGCGAAAAGTGCTCAAGTGCATTCTTTTTTCTTTGGAACCTGATTAAACATTAACGCTATGTTTGCTGACGTGTGCTCTCTAAATTCGTCTACACTCAAGTCCGAGACCATTCTAACTACAAAACGCAGTACCGTTCTCAGCCGTACGAATTTTAGCCAGCCCTCATTCTCTGACGGCAATGAACACAAAGTCGTCATTGCACCGCCCAGCCGTAAGCGCATAGTGTAATAGCGATTGCAAGCAATGAAGTGCATTGAGGTGTCGATCTTTGTACTTTACTATTGGTCCTATAGATCTAACATGTACCTATGTCAACGTTTATCTCTGTGTGCATCGTATCATTCTGTGGAGTTGGCTAAACATACCATTTAGGTGGTACAAAGACATCAGACGTATTCTTATATTTCCTACTCGAAGCCATCGTCCACGGCATGACATACCAAAGATGACTATTTCAGATCAGATCAGGACAACGAAACGTGACGGATCACAGGGAGAAGGAGACGACGATGAAATAACGCTGATGTGAAAGCTGTTATTGCTGTTTGTGTTAAGTAGATCGTCACAGCTGGCATGCAATCTCTTCATAGCACTGTCACTGCAGTTGCCGGCCCCAGGGTACTAACGCGTCATTTTTCAGATAAACTGCAAGAGCAGGGCAGCATGTCGAACGTATTTCGGTTGAGCATCCGCTGCCCCAGTCGTAATGCATGGGCAAACTACTACAGTTTTGCATATAGGCTGATACCGTGGAGTCGACAGGTCCATGCGCATAAAAAACTAGTTTGCTTTCATTCACTATAGGTGGAAATGATAGGTTTTATGCAATACCAGCTACTCAGGCAAAAGGTGATCTACCATAACGAGGATTCAAGTACCAATACCACAAACAATCTCAGTTCGCTGCTGATCCTTCGATGCCACAAGAAATTAATGCTTGTGCTTCAACCCTGCTTTTTCCAGCTAATACGAGAAGCATCTGTTTGGATGTTTATGTCCAAACGACACTTTATATTGTTATTGTCGTTTAACTATCATACAGCTTCATCCATAGCCTTTTTAGATCCAAAATAGGTGGTAGAAAACAAACATTTGTGGCATAAACTTGAACGTACGAAGACTGTCGATGACGGATGCTGGTCTGATCTGCTACTTTTTCACAGGTGAACCACGGCCTAAATTTCTCCGACCTAAATGTCAGCTAACTTTATTTATAGCCGGAGTAGAATTTGTAATTCCACGTATAGTATTTAACTTAGCCCATCCTACTTATGAAGATCCACTTACTATACGAATTCTCATTACCTGTATGCAACCATGGCATGACCAGGCGGATGACGTATGAGCGTAACTCGCGAGCACCGGGTACTGCCGCTTTCAGCCAACAAAGTCAAAAGAAAATAGGTCTCGCGGGCCTCATTGACCAAGACACTATTGTCAGTGTCCATTCGCCGACGCTTGCTCTATTGGTCCGTTGTTCCGCGATCCATCAGCTGACCGTTCTCTTTCGCATGACGTTAATCCTTGGCGCTTAGAGATTTTGGCTTGTTGCCCCACAGAAAAACCTTAACGCCACAGAATTCACAATGGCGGCTGCTAGTATAGCCGATACTTCTGCGGCTGCTAGCAACCGTGGAATCCATGCAGGAGCGAAGCAGCAGAGCTCCGATCGAAAAAGCCCTTACGGGTTAAAGAGCGAATGGCTAACAACTATCGAATCAACCGAGCCAGTCAGCAGATCTAGCAGCTGCCCTTCGACGACCCTTACAAAGTGATCGTGGCCAATGGCGTCCCCGTCAGACAAGCTTTTCGGATGGTTGTAAGGCCATCCGAGAAACAAAAAAATCAAACTTACACAAAAATACACTTCTGCTAGCTTCGATGTTTTTTAGCGCAGTCAAATTCTCTGCTTCTCTGTTACTCTTAATTCCATTATATAATCGCGTCAGTAGCTATTCAAGGCGGATAAAAGTTTATTTCCTCCTTCTGCCTCTTGCCTAGAGCTTCGTGGGACGTTACCGATAAGTAATAGAATAGCTAAAGAGGACGCAAGAAGTAGAAACAATAACCTTGCTACAGTAAAAAAGGGTGTGGCGGTAATGGCCTATTAGAGGAAATCGTATGCAGCAGCGCTATCAGTTGGTGGCTCAGATCAGCAAAGAGTTAAAGGCTTAGGCCGTGTTGGCAGCCACAGAGGCCGAGCTGATTGCCAGTCCTAAAAATTCGTTTCGGACGCGATGAGAACCCTGCCAGTGGCTAAAGCGCAGTTACAGCGCCCTTCTGATTTCCTGCTTAGTCCTGCAGGACACATGAAGCCCCTATCGCCAAAAAGATCCAAATTTGCCGTAGCCGTGGATAAGTAATACTGGTAGATATATTATGAATAGACGGAGCTCTAGGTGAACACATGCACTACTATACTTACGCACAGATTCTTCGAGACGAATAGGCAGGCGCCCACATTTATATGGTATTCTATGAAAAAGCGTCACGTCACGCCATGGCGGAAGCCTATTATTAAGAGCACTTCCTTTGAGCTTAACAACATACGGACGTAGTAAAAGTCGTCTATTGTGGCCAAGTACATATTTAATTAAGCAATGCAGTTAGACATTATATATATAAGTTATTATATTATAGACCTACGTATCACTGAGGCGGCTGCCTGGTGCGTTTATAATAAAAATTATAATCGAGTCTGAAAATCGCGGACAAAAGTTGAACCGTTAGTTCGGCAGTGATATTACACGTAGCTGTAGTAGTTCAGTAATAGATAAGTAGAGTTCTGTGCACGTGTGTTTATAATACAATTGGACCGCTCTTATATAACCTTCAGCTCTGATGAATGGCATTCTGATCGTGACAACAAGCTCCGTGTATATTGTTGAATACGCAAGAAAACCGCACGAACACGGCTCTATATATACTATATAGGTAAACTTCCACTGCTATTTGATGATGACTTTGATCTGAAAAGGTCTGTCCTTAATTCCTTCCTGCTGTCCGGCACATGTGTGGCCGATGGACAAAGCCACTAACCGTAATCACATTTGATGGATATTTTCACAAGTGCACGAAGCTGGATTGAGGCGTGAATGCTCGTTTTAAGCAAATGGCTTGATTTTTACCGCAATCGAACGATGCTTGTCGACATGCGACTGTGGAAACATGAAATGTGCCGGTTATAGGTAATTTTCAATAATAATTCTTACATATAGAGTTACGTAAATTTGTTTATTAAAATGATATATATATATATATATATAGTTTGATCTCTCGTTCCGCTTTCCATAGTAATTCCTACTGCAGAACAAACTTCGAACTAGCAGAACTTAACTATCTTTTAATTAGAAGATGCGGTGAGTGTCTTTATTGAATCTTTCATTTCGCCGCTAAGTAAAAAGAAAACTATGGGTCAGAGGTGTGAAAGACATGTCAGTAACACTATAAATACGCCAACATCAGCATCAATTCAACTATGAAATTACCAAAAAAAGCAGTTCGATATCGGTCAGCTCGCAGATGACTCGCGTGACCAGCTAAGCGGCCCCAATAGCACCATAGCGAGGTCAATTTTTAGCATAACACAATAGGATATGTGACTAATACTGTATGGTATAAAAGTCCACTAACGGCATCTATAAGGAATAAAAGTGCACTAAAATCATATATCATATGCTATAAAGTTATTACAGCAAGATATTTCGTTGCTGCTATCGCCGTACAAAAACAAGCGGCCTCTGTCAATCCTCCCCGATCCATTAACCCACCATTAACTTGACAAAGGCAAAGCGTATGAGACAACAGTAAAGGAAACGTTAAAATATAAATACTACAATCAATCAACAAACCTTTTGAAAAACCAATATCTCTTTAGGAAATTGCTAACAACAGCATTATCCATATGTAAAAAAAATAGAAAGTCTAGCGTCCACTGATTCGGTCCTCGCCATCGTAAAAGCAAACGCCGACGGCATGACCGGCTACCTAGACATTAAGAACCTAATTGAGTTGCTGCAGCATGAATCACGAAGCAAGCGGCATTGTTGTATAATTAATTAATCACTTCATTACTAAGCTCGCATGTATGCTTTTCTTCGTATCGGAAAAACCTAAATGTGAGCCTATGTAAATGGCAAGGAAGGTTCCGTTGGGTAAAACGTAGCAGAACTTTAAAATACCGTGTTATTAAATTGAAGCTTATCCAAGTGCTATTCTTTTTCTCAGCAGTTAATACTCCATCTAATAGTGCCAAACGCGAAATCGGGCTCTATCGAAAATGTTGCATCCGTTTTGTACCATGGCCCTCACTGTACTATTGCGTAGACCGTTAAGCAATAATAGTCACACAGGCGTACAACTGGGTAGTCAGGTTGACGGCCTGCAGGCGCCCGAGCAGGACAAATGGTAACATCACTTCCGAATGGGTGAGTCAACGATTGAGCAAGAGAATAAAACCAATAAAGCGAAACAGGCTTGCGATCTATTCTTGGTAGTCAATATCCCGTTGTTACGCGCAAACTAAAGTTGATTATGCATGTATATATATATATATATATATATAGGTAGCATGTCCGTAGCGGGAGAACAGGTGGCCTGGGAACAGGGATATGAGTGGTTGCTAATCAAGACACAGCCAACGTATTGGTACACCTGGAGTATAGGTATCTCGACGCCCGACCGTTCGGACCCGGTTCTCGTCGGTTTCGTTTCTGCAAGCTTATCTGCAGGCTTCATGAGTTAGGGTGGGCCGAGCAAACCCAAATTTCTGGCGATTATTCTAGCAGAGGCGAAGGCAGTAAAAAGCTAAGAAGAGGATTCTGCGTTACATCGGTACCCGGCTGGAACGCGGCGGGCGTCTACAGCCCAGGGCAGTTTGCAGCGGTTACTTGTAGAAATGAAATAGCACTTTGCCGCTTTCCGCTCGGTCGCGAATTCCCTATGGGGTTGGGTGTTCCACAAGAGTTTATGTCCATTGATGTTCCGTACTGGATGCCCGAACTCTCGCATGTAAGGCAACGCTGACCATGTTCGACTAACGAAATGGAACATTCGTCAGTTAAGCGCCAGCCTATCGGGAACACCAGTGTGTAGAGTTGAAACGCTAGATACGAAAGCTACGGTCGGCCTATACCAAAATATCTGTGCAATCAAGTTAATCTGGCCGCGATTGACACCATTATGCTGTACTAACGAATGGTAATGATACACAGAAATGGCGTAATGGCCATGTTGACATCGACTTGAATCAACGCTAAGATAGCACAATTGTTTATATCCCTAACGATTCTATACTATGGCGACAGACATTGATCAACAAACCGATACTGTTAAAGATGCAAAGTGGTCAATGTTTTTGCGATTATGGTCATTTTAGCATTTGGTCGTGGCGGGTCTTTTTAGGGTCGAACAAGTACGTGAACATACGTCTTCGTTTCGTTTGTCATCGAGCCTCGTAACTTGCTCCAGGTTTATAAATCACGCTCTCGTGATAGCTTAATAGGTAGGCTATTTGCCTGGTAGTATTAGGAACACGCTGGAATCTAGGTTCGAATCCGGGCGTTTCGTTTCGCGTTGAGAGCTAGCCTGAAATCCCTAACAGTAGTACTGGACGTAGAATAAAAAGGCTTACAAAGTACATCACTCTACGGATCGAAAAAGGAAAAGCGAAAAGCGGCACTAACTCATAAGGTCGCGAGGGGCCAACCATGCATGCAAAATTTCGGGCCTAGCTAAATACAGCAAAGGACGAATACAAAGACATAGGTCGGGAGATCTCAGAGATCTGAGGGACGTGAAACACAAACAAATAGCCAGAATAAATTATATTTCGCTTTTAACCAACTCGCCAGTGCAGAATTACTGGGATAAATAATCACATTATCTCTCTTAATTGACTTCCTATGTCATATATAACAAACGGATACATTTACTTTAAAAGGATAAGCCGTATGAAGCGAACTGTCGTAATACGTCAATGGCTTGACATTAGTTATGTTTCAGGAAATTCAAATTCGCTCTTTTTAGTCGGACAGTTGATTGAACCATCTTTCTTTTATGGAGTTTTCCCTAACAAATATCAGACGTCATATCTTGGCGAGGAGCTACGTCAGGGCGGCTTTATGCCATAGCAGACACTACGGTCCAATGAGCATGAACGTTCACAGGACGCATCTATGTACATGTGTGTACTGACGTAATGTCGATTTCCATGTACGTAGAGATTTCAAGAACACTTCTACATTTTTGCATTGAATGCCATTCTCTCGATACCGCGTATCGGTACGTTGATGGACTAACCAAGCTAGAGCTAAAATTCTCTCAGTATAAATACACTTATGTATATTAATGAAGGTAAGGTAAACAATGGTCATTTCCGGGGCAACACACAAGCGTCAAAGTCGATTGCACCATAAACGGCATCTCTAAAATGAGCATCATTCATCGAGCGTAACGACTGGCTCCTATTCGTCCCCGAGTAAAATTCCCGGTTTATACACCGGGAGATACTTTCCAATTGCCCGATCAATTATCGACAACTAGAAGCAGCTTCGTTCCGCAGAATCGCTCAAGCGAACCTTCGTGATTCAAAGTAGTTTGTTCCGACGTAGTCTTCGGCTTACGGTAGGCCGCAGCGAGTACTAAGTAGTATACATAAGTTGTAATTATAGGCTACAACTAAATTGAACGTAAATACGATAGAGCACTACAATTGATAAACAAATACAAAACAAATGACCTTTCAATCTTGAAGCTCCTCCCGAAACCTTCCAGACATGACAATAACGGTAATACCCACATCTCTTTGCCGATCTTCATTCTGTTTTGACAGTTACATCTGGATCCGATTTGATATGAAGTGGAAAGCATCCGGTCCTTCTAAATTAATTGCGAAAAAAACGTGTGCGTTTTCGGTGAACGGTCTAGTCATTACACGGTAAAATAGAAAGAGCTGGGTCGGCGCTTATGAATAATTCACGTGCACAGACAATCGCCTCGTTACTTATCGTTGTTGATCAGGCGTACGGTGTACCGTAGTTTTGCCGTTAATCTCCTTCCTTCTCACGATCCTTTCCGGCTCCATAAAAACTCGATGATATCTGCGTCCGCACGTTCTATAATCTCTCGTTTCTAACAGATAGAAGAACATTTTCCCAACTTCATCTGGTTCGATCTGAGCTTAGCTACTGTCTACACTGCAGGAACGTATGAATACTCAATTTTACGAAGCTGCACATTTCCATGTTCCAAATGTAGTACAGGCCCCGCTATAATGCCTCGAACGTAGCAAAAGCATAGGTGATTTTGTTAGACTGGATTTGTTAATTTCTTAAGCCCAGTTATCGCCCCGTAGTTACCTGTAATCATTGCTGTCTATAATTGTGAAGTCACCCGGCTTAGAAGCGCTTCAGCATTGCGAATCCTTTTTATGCGTCACGAACCTTTTTCGCACTTCGCCGACGTCTCACAAATATACAGATGATCGTACGTTACCCGTCGTTGTACGTCCAGAGCTTCGAATATCAACAAACACAACCTTCGTCTCGGCGGGAGTTTAACAATGACTAAAATCAAACAATAGTCAGATCTCGTTACGCACAATTCTATATCGGAACTTCGACTCGTTTTGGCTTAGCTTGCCCGTCGTTTTCTGCAGGTGTCGTTGAACGACTCAACGAAACTATCGATGCCATCATGAAAACGACACTAGCTCGACATACTACTAAGCAATCGTGTAGATTTATCTAAAACGCTGTATGATTACGATAACCTCCTTTAGAGAAAAAGCCTTTTCCTGCATCAATCGGTGATCAATTCGCTAATCAGCTCAACACCAACGGCGTATACTACGAGCATTGGAGTCCACGAACGACGAAAAGAACGAGCAAGATTTAAAGTTAGCTAACTCGACTAGCTGCTTTCTACGTATGCTAGTTTATGGTTGTTTCTGCCGGTCGACGACCGATTAATGGCGCCAGGAACAGCTGCTTACCGTTAGCTGATTCCTGCGCCCTCTGCGAAATCTAATCTACTAATGCTACGGCGTGCATTGCTGGATATATGCAGTTGACTTCGCAATTATATAGTAGATTACTAGTACTGTTAAATGCAGAGCTTCGCCGGCCTGAAGCTGTATCAGCGCTTAACGGCTGCTCTGCTGCGCGTTGCTGGGCTGCCGGCACTGCTTAACGGGGTTACAGAGTCATCCGTTCTGTCTGTGACAATCGGCCAGACGCTCGCCATCGCCATCGCCATCGCCGGCGTCGTCGCGTCGGTGCCAATGGCCCGCACGAAGAGGCAACAGTAACGGCAACTATTCCAGTGGCTTTGGCGCCAATACTCGCCTTGACGTTTGCCTGTTACCGCTGCCACTCAGACGGTAGACAGAGGGCCGCAAGAGATCTGCTAGTTATCGGGAGCAAAGGTCTCGGAGAGCTTCCTTTAGGTGGTAGCGAGCGCCGTCGACCAATACCGGTCGCCACGGAAACAGAGCGGCAAAATAGTTAGCGGCCATAGTTGCTATACAAACGGTACGGAGCTAAGAAAAAACAATTCGTTTCTATTCTGGCGAGAAGGAATCAGCTGGGGCCAGTGACGGTGGAAGGGGCTAGTGACATGAACGCCAGTTGTTTGAGCCTATTGAAAATCTAAGCAAGTCATTTTTAGAGGTTGGCCTATTCGCTATCCTAGGTAAAAACGTGTACAATGTTCTGTCGGACGACGGCTTAAACTACTAAATCTAAAAACAACATAAGTGACATTATTAGATAGGGAAAGGTAAACTTCTTTGCGAAAATGCCACGAACCCCTCATTTAGTCCCCGCCAACGATATATACTACAGCCAGGTCCAGTTAAATAAAGAATAAGTATTGTTGTGCATTATTAAGCCGATAGTTCTGTGCCGGTTTCTCCTTCGTATCTTGTTCGCGCACTTCACACAACTTTCATCGGCCGAACCCGATGGTAAAAGACACGGCTACCGCAACTGCCACTCCGTTCTGGTCAGCCATTTTGCTATACGTAATTTGAAATATTTAGAACAACTTACAAATGGTTCAGACATTTGCGACGTGATAGGTCATACGTGGTCTGAAGTTTCACGTCAGGTGTTTCAGCAAACGAAAAAGAAGGTGGGAAAGGTTGCACGTAGAAACATACAGAGCTAAATGGTAACCAAGTCTTCGTGAAGATTTTCTATTAGCGTCATGTGTTAGAGTTATTCATTTTGTTACGCCATGCAAAGTGATTACTCACTCAACATATACGCAAGCCTGCCTGCCTGCGCTGGACTATCAGATAGGATAATGAAATCACCACATGGATTTTAAGGAAAATTGTATTGAATTTAATCAGCAGTACCAAGAAGGCCAATGATTCGATATGACATCCATTGATCAACCAAAAAAAAGAACAGGAAACATATGTTCTGTCTGAAGGTTTCCTTTCCGAAGCCCAATAGCTCTTAATGTCGATATCGCTTGAGGTGCGGCGATCGCATGGGTAAGGATCATGTACTGATCGTAAAGTGAATATAGTGAATTAGAAAGAAAAAAAAAAAAAAGAAAGCTATCTAAAAAAAAGGCTTTCGTATAAGCGTCCACCTGAACAGTGTGTTGTAAGAAATATCTAGTGATGTATGATATGGTAGAGCAAGATGATACGAGTACGAAAATTAACGGCTGCGCTTGGTACGTCCACGAACGAACTTGATCAGAAACAGAATTTGAAAGGCTTTTCAGCGGCTGCCTCTGACTAGAATGGGTTCATTGCCAACGTATGTTAATTTGTACAGCCCTCAATATCGGATGATTCAGGACACCTTTAACGAAGTATTAGGTTGTTCAGGCACAGTTCAAAACGCCGAAACTGGGCTACTTCGAAATTTACATTCGCTTCTGTAGATGATTTGCTTTTTTCTATATTAGAAAACAGTGAATGAATTCATAGTATAGACAAGAAGATAAAAGCTCATTTAGAACTTGAATGCTATATAATCGGCTCCTCAATTACGCTAGACCGTAACAGCACTTACGTAGACCAAAGTCAATCTGTGCTTTATAATTAGTAGTCCATAATAAGTAGTTTAATTTGGGATATATGCAGTTGACACGGAACATTGCAGAGGGTATCCCGTATACAACCCCTTTGTTCAGCTGTTGAAAGTGTTAATCTGTCATACTGACCATGAATAATTTTCCCATATTTCTAGTATACATAGAACTTCTCCCTGAGAGGCAGGGGCCGGCGCCGTTTTGAAGAAGCGCTTCAAATTTATTGCTTACGGTTAACAAAGTCCTCCTATGAAAAGTGGCAACAAATAATCGTTTATATGAACCTATTCTATTTTATATAGAACCGAATAATCACAGAGTTTCTTATACGTTTATCTGCCATTACGTCTAGGATATAGCTAATGCCAAAGATCCATGAAACAGGCGGCGGAATTATCTAATTCTCTTTTTGTATTTAGGTTACAAATATCCGAACTATATAAAACCTAATTACTATTATATATGCAGTACGTAACGTAAGCGGACTAATCTGCTTGGTATTGATTTTGTTAACGCTGTACATCTATTTTCCGTAAGTAACTAATTGTTCATAGTACTGCCTCTCATCAAGAAACAGTCCTGTATTTGCAGGAAACTATTACATGCGGCGATATCTCTTTGAAGAAACAGTTTAACTAACTAATTCTTGCCGCGCCTGAGCAAAAAGTAGCTGCTTTTTGCGAAACAGTGGCAAAGTCTAGGAAAGTTCCGAATTAAATCTTCAGTTGCTTTGTCTTTCGTTTCCCGTGTTATTCTTTTTTCGTTACTCAGTCCCCCCCTGTCTGCCTGCCTGCCTGCCTGGCTACTAAAACACACTTGTTTCGCTGTGTACGTGTACGTACAGCCCTAGCTACTTATGAACTCTATCAGTTCTCTATGAAAGCAAAAAGCTTTTGATAGATCTGTGAACCATACAGATTAGCTGGGACAAAAACATGCTGGCTTCCAACAGTTTATTGTGCGGTAAAACAAAGGCGCGTTCTAAAAACCTGCCAGGAAGACGGACCGTCTGACGATATTGTAAACGCATTTATCTTATTCGGTGATATTTAGAGTACCTAAAAAAATCCCTATTTCCTTAGCTTGACTAGGTACAGGACGCCCACAATCACTGGTCATTGCTATTACAATAAGGGCTGATGACAATACCCAGTCGGCACGACTGCAGGCTGTGCATGACGCCGCAGTGTGATAGGAACGTTTACTTCATGTATATGGCATTAAAAATAAGTGACACTTACAAAACGCTTTTCCGAGCGAAAAATATCATTGAAGGCTGCACCTCATTATCAGCACTCACTAATCGAAATACAAGCAGACATGGAGGAGATGTTACTATATTGGGTTTTTAGTGCGATCAAGCATTCGGTAGGAATGTAGGGTCCCTTCTCAGCTGAATTTTGGTATTTTACAAACAGAAGCAATTTTTTATGTAGGCAAACTGTTGCTAATGGCAAACTGGTATATAGATTTGCAAGGATTACTTACTTTCATTTGGAGGGGCCAGTAGCCCTTTATAGGTAACCCTGCTACGGGCAAGTCATATTAATGACGGGCTTTTGGAAACCCGCACTACGGCTCCAAACGAATTAACAAAATATTCTATCAAAACTGAATAAAAACGCGTTCGCTTCATTCCCGATTTCTCTCGACGTTATTATGTACGGGTAGACTAAGAAAGCATGTCTCTAACGTAGTCAATGCACTGAAGTTTCGCGAGTTTGGCCTAACATGTAATACTTTTCTCTCCCTTTAATCTACCATGCACCAACAAGTCTTTCGATTGTGTATGTTCGATCATAGTGACTATAGAATCCAGGTCCGGCCTTCGTCTTCCTTTTCTATATGATTTCACACTCATTTATGATCTAAACGACTTGAGGTAAATGGTAGTAGTAAAAGCTCTGAATATGACTTGCTACAGGGTCGCTTCGTTGACAAGGGCAAAAGAGCTACGATACGATAGCGGATTGATGCTGAGTATATTTGTTAGTCGCGTTTATGGCTGGAATCAGTACCGATTTCCACAAATTGGCTATTAACTCTATCGCAAGGAATAGCTTTGTAAAACTGCTCTAGATAAACAAGAAAAAATGATATATTTTTTTAAATTGATAGATGAGATTTAATCCGCCATTTTTTCCCTCCACCTGTTCTAAGCTGTAGCATCGCGGATGATTCCAGTCCATATTGAAACAATATAGATTCTCTGACGAAATTCCTTGCCGCACAGGAGGGAACTCGCGCGAAAATTGTCTGTACGATTTGAAATGTTGGCGCCACTACAGGTATATTAATAAAGTTCATTGGCACATAATGAAAAATTCAATTTAACGTGCAAAGGATATTAAAAGCTGCCCGCCCATACGGAGCGTTTATCAGTGTACTTGATCTGCTTGACTTCAACCAAGTGTGTTTTATATATATATACGTATTAAAATGGTACTAAGAATAACATTCTATACTTTTTTCTGGAGCCTGGAGAATATGGAAGTCGCAAAAGAAGGTTCCACGCAGAATCTCTCAATGAGGCTTGAGCGACCTTTGTGGTGAGTGTCCCTTAGGTTACCAGTACTGTTCTACTTGCATACGCTCGTTTACTTGATCCTACTGAACCAAAAGCAGATCCTTCGCGTTCGTTTTAGTTTCTCATCACCCTATTTGGCCTAGTGTAAGACCTGGAGATTTAGCCTAACCTTGTTGTTGCGAGCAGCTCGGTGCCAGACAAGATGTTGAAAGTCAATAAGAAGCAATGTTTCTAAGCGTTTTTCTTCCAGGTAGCGGAGGATCTAGACTCCTATTTTTTTTTAACAGAAGGCAAGGAGCTCGTGTCTAGCTACATGTACGCAGCCCATCGTAGGCGGTTTACGAGTAGTCTGCCAGCCATTTTTCCTTAAAACAAGCCTCGTCGATTTCGATTAACCACAACGGCAAGATACCTCTTCTAAGTCCGAGATGATATATCTGAGCCAAGAAAACCTCTTTCAAAAGTCCTCTCGTCTATAGAGTCCTTGCCGTACGTAGCACAAATATCCCAAGCTTTTAGATTTTGGCGAAAAGCAAATCAAAAAAGATGCTGGAAATGCTTGAAACAAAATCGATTTTTAAGGTACCGACTCAAGATGAAATTATAATGAGTTGAAAAAGGGAAAATATATATGCTTTCGGACAGAAGAAAACAAATAAACAGTGGGTAGGTAATAAGGGAAAGTGAAGAAGGGGTTCCCCCTCATTCACGCATCAACCTTAGAAATATCACAATATTCAACACACGATATCGTATCGTCACATAAAGCCATGGACTTTCAATAACGTCTTCTCGCTCATCGAGTCGGCCCTCCAAACCGGCGAAGCATTCTCAAACAATCTCAGACAGAATCTTACGCGTCTGGGGTACCGTAGACATCTTAAGCCTCTATCTATTACTACGCCTCTAGCTCCTGTCTGTACCTTTTAGCGGCCGTCTGTTTTATACCTTTGTATATATGACATTTCAGCATTTGTTAATGACTTAGTAGCTCTCACAGTATACATATGTCATCACGCACCAGAAACCTAGCAAATACTATATACTAGTCTCGAGCTGCCTGCCGCTTCCTCGGATTAAAATTGCCCCGAGCCTCAGAGCTTCTCTTTTTTCACGCAAACGTGCTTTCTATATTTTGCTTTATTCAGAAGCAGTTATCGCGTTTGCCATCACAGTCGTCATAATCTTATAATATTGCAAATCAGGACCCATTTCGGGCACCGGAGGGTAGAAGTACGGTAAGGTATGCAGGGCAAGGCAGCGAGCAGACCCTTTAGACAAGCACAATCGCCATAATATACTACGAGGCAAGGTATCCTTGATCTTCTGTACTCCTGAAGACGATGCTATGTATTGAAGCTGCAAGCTTTCTGTACAGACCACCGCGGCGCAATACCGGCTGGAATAGTCTTATTAAGCAACTGCTTATTTTGGATCGATCCGTGGTTTTAGGTAGTTATGACTGGCCCTGGATCGTTGGGATAATGTCACCGCTGTTGGACCAACGTACCGCGAACGAGGCTTGTACCGTGTGACCAGCACCGGCGAGCGGCCATGATTTGAAGACCGCAGTGCGAATAAATCATATGTCACCCATATACCCATAGACACGCAAACAGACATTAAATAGTATACGGCAGCAGGCCGATCGCTCGATGTTTTTTGTTTCCTTTATAGGGCAGCTGCTAGAACGGCATTCGCTAACATCGATACGATTTCAGCTGTATAGCATACATATGTACACAACAGCTTTGTAGCCTCCACAACAGGTTCTTGCATAGCTATGCTGAGCGAACAGCTGTTTAGCGCGGAACAAACTTAGTTGGCATCGCGCTGCGAAGCGATTGGTAATTGTTAACGGATCGCTGGATCTATGCTCTGTAGCTATTTACAGTTACCTCTGCTGCTATTTCTCTAAAAATAGTAGTGTGTATATATATTTAAATACGTATAAAAAATACCGTGTACCTGTTAACGGTCCAGTCAATCACGATCGTGGTCAACAAAAAGTATACTCTATGAAGAGCAAACCACGAGATCGGCGTATCTCCGCAAACTCGGACTGATGCCTTATCGAATGTCAGATAATTATGCGTTATATATATATCGTTATGACATCAATGCGGGCCATTAATTAGCTAACGAGGCACTGGGCTACTACAAGAGAGTTATACCTGCTTTCGCCGTTTACTCGCGCTTCAAAGAATCTTCTCACTTTGACATTCAGAGCACTCGGCAGAAATCATATCGTGTCATAGCCAATTACTGGACCTCACAATGCCTTATTTTAATAAGACAGTCGGATTTACTCTGTTGATAATTTCACTCATATCAGCATTAACCGAAAGAGCTAATGTCCATAGACACAACTTCGGTCATCATTCCGATAGACATGAAGTCCATCTGATGACAATATAATGTCTTGATTACTTCTACTGTCAACCTTCGGAGTTCACATTAATCTAGACACTAAAAGCTTCACACATTGGAGACCTGCTGCGGATATGAGTACGGACTGCCACCAAGTTTAAGAACCAAGGGAATCAACCGAACAGCTCTAATATGAGCAGCTTTGTGTCACCCTTACCCAAATCTCAAATTTACTTCATTCCATGGGCACCAGTGATCCAAAAAGAACAGACAACTCTTCCTAGCCTATCCCTTGGTGCTTTTGAACGTAAGTTCAGCCTGATTCCCTTTTGCCTATAGTAATGACACATTATTATACACATTCAACATATGTTCCGTCGTAAGCTTAAGACCGACTGATCAACTACTGTTCACCTGGAACCCATCCCCAACTTCAGTGCTCAAGGTTTTTATTTGAGTACTATCACCAAGATCTGTATATGCGACAGCTCCATATAACTTTACAGCAACAGCCTTCGACGCTATGACGTTATCTTCCTACTCTCTGAGCGCTCCGATGCGTCACACGTCAGAGGTTGAGTATAAATAAAATGCTATAGCGCAACCAATTTTCGGAGTTAGTAACTTGGCAGATGGGTTGTAACAAACTTCTTAATGGATTCCGACTTCCATGGCCACCATCGAACTAACACCCTTTATAGATCTTATGCGCGTTTCAGTTTCTGGCATTTTAACCTAACTTACAACGCCAGTTCTGCTTACCAAAAATGGCTCACTAGCAGCGCTCTTCAATCAAGGAAGAACAATCACGCCCATCAAAGGTTTGAGAATAAGTTAAGGCTCACCCGATACCTCTAATCATTGAAACGGGATGAAAGTGTACGTATACGCCTGATATCCTGAGGGAACTTCAGGAGGAATCAGCTGCTAGATGGTTTGATTAGTCTTTCACCCCAGTCAGAATAACTTCACACATCCGCCAGAGTTTTCTCTGGCTTCACGTCGGCCAGGCAGAGCTCACCATCTTCCAGGTCTCAAACATCATGTTTGGAGTCTACAAATGCCAGAAAGCACAAATGGTTTATCATAGAAAAACCGCAAATATCATATACGCTTGCATTTCACTTCGCTCTCGGGTATTAAGACCCAATGTCTCGCGGGCCATTTGAACCCCTCGGTCGGTTTTTGAAGATGGATCAAATACTTAATGATGGCGCACTGCTTACGTACGGTAACATACTCATGGCGACAAGGAATAAACCAAATCGCAGATTTAGTAAACGCAGTCCCCAGCTGTCACAGGGCTAAACTACATCGGGTAGATGACGTCCAGCATAGAGAGAGCATCGCTGTTTGTACAGACTGTCTCACACCGATGCCACATCGGCATTTCTCAATGATGACTAGTTATATACAAAGAGATTCGTGAAGGTTGTTCAGAGTTCCTGTTTATGTTTGGTTTTTAGTGTTTGCAAGATGTAATTACGTAATACAGCAATAAGCCTATAGTGAATTTTAGTTTTCGACTAAATAACGCAATTTTCCAGTGCTTATTATTAGGCTTTATTTGGAACGTTGCCGGTGTCTCCTTTATCAAAACGCATAAATGACAGGTGGGGACCCGAATAGAGTAATACAGTATCTAACCGATTCATAGTTTGTTCTTCGAGTGTTATAAAATTCGTTAGGAAGTACTTGCCGTGGCGCAGAACTACTAATCAATGATTATCATTTAATCAGTTGCCGTTGTTATGGCCAAAGGACCAAGCCAGCACGGAGAGGCCTTAATGATTGTGTACCCACTATTATTAGGTATTAAATCTGTATTGTAGAATACTTTCTCGACGGGTACTATTTTCTAGCCAAATAGAGATATCATCTGATGATGATATAATGAAAATAGCAACCATTAACAACATAATTATCGTAGATATTGAAACTTTTGTAGCTACAAGTGATCAGAAACATTCATTTTGTCTTTATAGTTTGTGTTCATCTGTATTGAGCTGCACCATTTCCAGTCGTGCTTCTTTCTCGTAGTCTATAATGATTCACAGGCGAAGAGAGGATTTTGCTCTCGCTTTATATATAAAGGGAAAGTCTCCGCACTGACACGTTGGTCTCCTCTGTAATGTATCCGATTTTCTGTCCGCAACAGTTCCGTAACTAAACCTGGTAGTACAAACGACTGACCGACACTCTGAAACTATGCGGCAGCTCAAGTTCAAACCCGCTTAAGCCCCGCATTTCCTTCTCTCTATATAGATATCGTAGTTCTCTTCCACAGCGACCCAGCCGACACGGACATTGGAGTAGCCCGGTGACTAATTGTAGTAGAACTTTTGCAGTTTTTTTTTGTGAGCTAGCAGCGTGAAGCGATCTCGCGGATCATAGCGGAAATAGATGGGGCCATCGAAACATCAAAGGCACAAATTATCCTCCTAAAGTTTGCACTGCGCCATGTACCTAGGTTATATTATTGTGATACACGTTTAATACAATAGAACGTGGATGCGTCGTGCTTGCACAGAATATCGTTAGTGGAGAGTACTCAGAATATCCATCGATTATCACAACTATCGTCTCCAATCCCCTAACGACGGCATTCTAGCTACAATATCATTACGTGTTACCCCATCACCCGCTGAGTTCAGCTCAATTTAATGCCACTCAATCATCATTGCGTTTTTTTATTAGCGCATCAGCAAACCTCCATTGCAAGTTCCTGTTAAAATCGCCTTAAGTTCAGCCTTTTCTATTTATAGCCATAGTCATCATTTTAACGTGCCCACACTGAGCTCGCATCCATCTTGTCTTAACGATAGGATTCTAATTTTGCTCGGTATTCCATCGAACGTCAATTCCAGATGCTGTGTTAATATGCATCGATAATGGGAGCATATATCTATTGGGGGACAGAGCAAGTAAACAGAGCGGCGGTCAACTATCGACAGTCGTCAGAGCCCTTTAAAATAAGTTTCGTTAGTCTAAACGTGCTTGTTGCTCGAAACCTTCT
The DNA here is from genome assembly GCF_002532875.2 of Varroa jacobsoni. Taxonomy (NCBI): domain Eukaryota; kingdom Metazoa; phylum Arthropoda; class Arachnida; order Mesostigmata; family Varroidae; genus Varroa; species Varroa jacobsoni. Next base: position 27,559 of record NW_019213376.1, read on the forward strand.
GCTATCTAATAGTATATTTTACTATGATAGCGGTAGCTGTATCGCAGGGATTCAGAGAATGCTGACCTGTTTCATACGCACGGTTCGTTTTGGCTACAACGATGCGGGCGGTTGGCTGGTCATGAAAAAGCGAAAGGGGCGCTATGGTTGTGATGATGAAAACGGTGATGATAACGCGCAAATCTAAGGGCTGCCCTAATTCGGCTTTGACAAAGCCTAATTCTAGAAAGCGTCTAGTTCTTCCAGACGCCACGACCAATTCAATGGATATATAGACCACCATGGGAAAAGGCCCGCATTTTTTCCTCAACTCGCCGAATGGCGAGCTGGCTAACGCTCTGGGTGACTGCAATAGCAACAGTCTTTCAGCACCCTCCTTCTTTATGCCGCATACACAGTATTGCATCTGCATCTTGCTTAAGACAGGTAGCGGCACGACGGTCAGTGGTCCACTCATGCACAAAGTGTTGCCAAGCAACTTGCTCTTCCATTCGTTGACAGTGTCATTATCCATGTAGAATGAATGTATCCGAAATGCGCCATGGGCTGAACATCTGTTGCCACTGAAGCTCCTGGCGACAATCGTGTTCTTGTTCGTGCGATATGAGTGAAATGTGGGCAGTGATATAGCTGCCGAGCTGATTTACGAGTCTCCTTCGGCTACTGACTGGCTGCATTTGAAAGAGTGCCGGAATCGTGATCTAGTCTTGCTTGCTTCATATTATAGGAAGGTACCTGAAAAGGTTACACGTGGCGGTTGCTGATTGCTGGCGTCATTGAGATGAGACACATGTGTATTTGGTAACAGATTAGACCATGGGAGAAAAAGCCTTGAACCTACTACTGCAAATTTACCATTGCACAACTACGATAGAATCGAAGTAATAACGGTCTTTAGAATACGTAATATTGTATAATCATATTCAAACAAATATGGCGATAAACAGTGTTGGGAACGTGTCTATTCAGCTCCTGTGAACTTAGAGCTCGGTTAATATCCTAGGCGATGAATTCTCTGAATGGAAGGCTATTGAAGACAACAAATCTAGCTAATGTTAACGTCCCCAGCTGTGATTGTCCATCCTTCAGAGGACCGCAACAAAGGACTTTAATAGTCATTCGTAACCCTCTCAGGACAATATCTATAGAACAGGATGTATATTAACAGCCTGAAGTTTTTTTTACATGCCACGATAAAATATATAGAAGGAATTTCTAATGCCAATGTTTAGACGCAGCTATTGTTAAATGATAAATAGACTGACAGCTTAAAAAGGCACGGAAGTGTTTGATGAGCAAATTGGGCAAAGATAACTAGGAGGCGTTACTTGCTTAGCCGGTCCCGCTCTGTGACAATCAATGAATCACTTAGAACCGTTCACGAGATGACCGGCACACTAAAAAGAAACAGGCTGATGCTTCGTACTACAGCGCGCAATGGCAAAACGGCCGCTTTTGCTTCTTATCCGAGATGGCTATATGCTGGCAGTCTGGTCGCTAACAACGTTATCCAAGGCATTTGAACTTCTCGAATAAGCTGAGAAAACAGTTTTACCTCTTCCGCATAGTGTGTATAACACCAGGTTGATTGGTGACAGGCCATTGATTATGGCGACTGTTTCTGCTGTTGCCATCGTAATAGCAGTCCAGTCAGGTGTGAGTTTGGGCCTTCGATGCATGACCCCTCGCAATGTAACTTTTCCCCGTGAGCGATACATTTTGAGCAAATACTCTTGAGTCAGTGGTAGGGTTCAACACTGGCATAAACAGAACACCGGCGCAAATACAGGAGTGTATATATAGACAATGCATATTCGCTACCAGGAACTAACACCAATTCAAATACACCGATGGCCGAAGGGAACAGATGATCATAACGCGCGTTCGCCCTGCGCTGCTGTAGATGTTAGAAGTGTACGAATTCCGCTCGTCTGTGAGACATTCGTCCGGCATGATTTTGCAAACACGATATAACTATAAACTTTTGCCCTGTGATTCCCATTTATTCATTTGTATTTAGGTGAAATGATTGGTATTATTATTGTGCATATATTGCAAACGATGTATATACAGGCTAGGACCTGTATTCTTATCTTTACTATTTTTTACTCTCCTTAAATTAAAAGTGAAATTTTAATTTTTTCATTTCAAACATCCCTAGTGTTCTTCTATTCTGTTTGCTAGTTGTCTACAACGTTGCCCAGATAGGGCAAGTAAGCTTGGCTGGTTGATAGAACTACTCAGGATGACTGTCCAGCGTTATAGGGTGGTTTCTTGTCCTGGCCAACTCGCCTTACGCAATAAATCCTCAAGCTCGAGGCTGCCCAGCTGAACCCCCTACCTCTCCGCGTTCCTTGAGTAATCTCCACAGAAGACAAGAGCGCCACTCATGGCGGTCTAGCCAACTATTTTGAGTGGGTCCGCCTCGTATCGTGCGCATTGAGTGCATCAGGAAATTTTCCACTAGTCTGGCATCGTCTCCGCCGTCACTATAGGGGATATCCTACGTATGTCTGCCTGCACTGCCCTTTCTGCCTTCTCCCCCCGACTCCACGTCTTTTCCCCTGCTTGAAGTCACGTGGCCGATCGACTGACTAACCTTAAGCGCCTTTATGTGGAAGGTCACTTGGGGAAAATACGGAGCCTCGCAAAATATCGCCATCGCTTATCTCCTTACGACTAGCTACGATCCTAGTCGACTTGCCGCCCGGCAAACTACATCCCTCAATTCTATGTGTACCGTCGCTGTCTGTTCCTTTAGGCACCCTTTCTAGGTCGAGAAACCAACGCCTCCCAAGTCTATGCTTCAGCTTCATAGCATTGAACGAAGCGGCAGTCGCTACTATAAGGGTAAGCCACACGGCGCTTTCGAATGTACGAGTTCTTATGACTCGACATTATATTACACATGCTAGCGTACTACACATGTTGGAGATTTCTCCATAGTTGTTCGGTAATGCCGTCGTTGTGTTAACTTAGGCCCGGGCATCGGCTAAAGCCAGCCTCTACAATCAGCTCAAAAGATCGTGGCAGTTCTTGATAAAAACAGAGAATTTTAAACGTAGTTAAGTATAAAAAGATTCACAAGAAAAACAGGCATGCAGGCATGCGTGCGTTTTTTCCCACGCGCGGAAGCAGTTACCACTGGCTAATAGAACAAAGAAGTTACTTCACCGTTAATGAGTACGATGCACTTCAACGCCGCGCCGTTTTTCGTGCTAGTAATCGTACAAATGGATTAACAAATATTTAAAAAAAAAATAAGACGAATTAAAAATCGAAGGAACGTAGGGAAAAAATGTAAATTCATTAAAGATAATTGACTGAGTTGACTCGAATCTGTAGGCGGTTTCGACAGTTCTTAATACTGTTTACATACATTAATTAGAGCGACGTCAAACGATCGCATGACGAGAAGGAGTCGTGTCCGAGATGTAGGTAGACGCTGTTAGGAAAGCAAACGCTGTAGTTCGATCGTACCCTTGAACATCGCTTGTTTGTGTCGTCCAACGTGTGTGTGCTACTCGGAAAAGGACGTACTAGAGAATTTACAATAAACGGTCTGTTCGGGCACGCGTTTGGTTAAAGGTTCTGTGTTTATTTTCCGGCTGCCAGCAAATGCAATTATATAACAACTGGAGCCACACCGTTTCCTCTCACCATATATACAATGATGATTATGGCATTACGTGATAAACTGCCATCTGGTTTCAAGTTGCTGCGCCATCAGGACGTGTCACAGGGATAGCTGTCGGTAAACTTCAGTTTATACAAACGTGGGGCAATTACTCCGTTCAGATGATGCATCATGAAACACCACAAGACCACGTACTTTCTGTGAGGACGGCGACACTCCATCAACTTCTCAGACGTCGTGAAGCTATTGCGAAAAATTTTAAAAAAAAAACTCGCGAAAGCATATGAAATAGTACAGGAATCATAGGATGCAGGTAAAGGAGAATACTCGCACTCATTAATTTCAAATTTAACTCAGACTCTAAGATCGCTAAGCGGTAACAATTATACCGACTAGCTGTTTTTTGATGTATTTATAAGGAATGTTTATATTCGAGAATTGCATAGCGTTGCCAGCCAAGTTGCTGAGGTTGCTTTTGACACATGCGAAGTCGCAACACAAACCCTAATACGGTCAATTAATATTTAATGAAGAACATGTTTCCCAAGTTCCCAATCTTGGGGAGTAGAATATGGCCTGAGACCAGCTGCGCAGTTTTTTTGAGTTTTTTTTTTTACCATTTCGTTATATTCGTAATTAGGAAAGAGAAGCTATATAGAAGGCACAGAGAATTCCTTTCGTTCTTCTGGCCTTCTCAGCAAGAAGACACAATTCCCAATATGTTTTTAAAACCACCATGTCTTTTTTTTTTAAATAAATTTAAAATTTTAAAATATTCCACTTTGCAACACTATTTTTGTCCAGCTTGACACTTGACAGTGGTTCTGCGTACCCTCACATACTTTTATATTAGGCTCAATATCTCCAAGTCTTTTTCAACAAAACAAGAGAAACATTTTCAAACAATTTCTCCTGGAATTACTATAATACGATTGCACAAAATACGCCGCACCGATTGCCACGTGGGGATGAGGACAGCATTCTCTCGCTTTTGAATACGAATTCTCCATACAATGAATGTATCGTGTAAATTATGTAAATGGTCTTTTATGCTGTAGTGAGTACGCCATAATCCTACATAAACCCCCATAGAGATCTGGTCATTGTCACATATAGTCACTGTTGTGAAGCGTGAAGACCATATTTTAAAGGAACTTTGGAGAAGTAGAGCGTACCTAATATTAGGTCACTTATGTATATGCAATAACAATAAATTCAACCTTAACCTTCGCAGTGGCCAAACTATATTCGCAGCATTCACAATAAAAACATAATATAGACAGTACCTCCTCCTTCTGTCCCATTAGATAGTATAATTACCTCATTGATAGCAAAGTTTACTGAAATACTATGACAATTCTGTTTTCTCACAGAGTGCAGATTCTGTTAATGTAGTATCCGTTAAGCAATAACGGTACCATTATTTGAATTGTTTTTATTCCTAAGTAAAAGTTGTGTTGAAAAAAGCTAATTGAGTTCAGCACCGGCTGACCCTCCTCAAGATCAGCTCGCAGTCATTCCTCGTGGTCTTCAAAGGCTAGTCGAACTCGTCGTTCCCGATACGGATAATAAAAATATGTCCCTTCCATACAATAAGATTCAGCAACGAGTCATAATAATGGTTACATTTTGCTCCACGCTTCGCTGGCGTTCTTGCAATCTACGCTACCTATTCATTTTGTCTGAACCAGTGTAACGTCACACCGTATACCCGTTTGCGTTGCAATCAACTGGGCAACATTATCATTTTCTTCGCCATTTCTAGTATTATTCTAGGTTATCCAAAGGTCTCAGCTGACGTTGGTTGTGTGTGTAGATTTCCCTCTTTAAAATGGTGCGCGAGGAGTTATTTTACTGACGGAAAAAAGGTGCAAAACGAAATTCGAACGAGGACCTAAATACTATCACCTCTCAACAAAAATGAAGGGCGACAGCAAAAGCCAAAAAGGAAGCGGCATAGGGCTACAGCGGCGGTATTGGAAGACTTGCATCATGCGATCACGGAAACCCCACGTACCATCTTGGAACAAGTGGTACCGCCATTCTTGATTATTTTAGAGGACTCATTTTTCTTACTTCCTGGTTTCTGGGGTCTAAGGCAACGGTAACAGTAGAAAAAAATGTATGACATTCTCAAGAAAGACCCTGATTCCCCTAAATCAGCTTTAAGCGAGAGGCTATTCTATAAGGAGCACTTCAATCACCCCGGATATGCCGTACAGCGGCAGCATTAGTATGGAAAAGCTGCACATCTGGAGCCAGTCTCTGGTGGACTGGTAACTTACCTGCGTCGTAAAGGTAGACATGTTCAGGTTCGACAGCTGCCGTAGACGTAACAGTTTGTTTTGTTCTCGGAAGGGCCACAGTTCTTTCAAACACCGCTTAAAAACGATAGTTGCATTTATAAACATTCACTAAAACGTTTCTCCCTATATAAGTGTACATGGAATCCGATAAATACCCGTATTTTTGTCTTCTAGTCTTGGCTTGCTAATTTATTGCAGGAAATGACTAACAGTTAATTGGCCGTTTTCCCATTGACCGGAAGCAATCATTAATGTTATCAGCATGACTGCATAATGGTGCGTTCTCTTTGGCGAACGGACACCGCTATGGTGGCTCTGTGTGCTGTCGGAACGTGGTGATCCTTGTATTAATCTACTCTTCGAGTGTTTGGGGGCTTGTAATCGTACAGGTTGGCTTTAAAGCTTCAAGCATTTGCACGAGTTTTTCAGGTAAATTTCATTTTTATTACACTCAAGTTATTTGCTTACGCTTTGCTTTTTCGCGTCGTCTTGTAACATGAAGTATGCCCCTTGCGCAAGCCAAATAACTTCTACATACGTATATCATTACGCTTTTATTCGCTTGGGACATGAGAACTTGCGTTTCAGAAGGTGATTTTTCCGCTACCTTCATTATAATCCGACATTTACGCAAAACCGGCAATCCAGTCCAAATAACCATAAGGCACAAAATATCTACATCGAGGTTCTTGAGACAAAGGGAAATCTACGAATCAAGGCGTGAAGTTTCGCCATAACAAACGGATGCAAGAGCTTATCGCATTGATTAGTTTAGTATCCATTGCTCATTTAGCAAACTGTGCGGGGCATACATCTGCAATAGTTACTATTATATACACAGCTAGACTATTGTGTCTCAAATACTAACGAATATCTGTGCCTTTGCCTTTATCTGTGCCTGTGTGTTTATAAAGTCAATTCTACATAGTTTTCGATCTTAAGTCGCCTGTTAAAAACGATAGTTGCACACGAGCTTAGCTATCGAACTCTAAATAAACGAAAAATTAACATCTGCTGGAAATAAATAAGAAAGTACCATTATAATTATATCACCATGTTCCTATAATGGTCCTAACACGAATATCTGTAATTCATGCCATGACGTACCATTAAAAATAGAACCGATTAAATTGTACGAAATTTGTATCGTAACGGTTTAAGAAGGTGCTAAAGGAAAAGATCAATGATGTAAGCAATTTCCAACCATTGGGTCTACATGAGGCAAACGCTTATCAATAACTTTGAAGATACGACTGACGTTTATCCATTTTATCAGCAATTTTACCTTTCTGTATCGATCAGAGTGACGTTCTTTCTTCACAGGCAATTAGTTTTCGCGCTTGAAAAAAATTTGCTTAAGACAAACGGATTGAAAATTAAGCCAGCTGTTACTAATTATTACTTCGAACCTCATATCACATTGTCAACAGATATAGCCTTAAATGGTTAGTCCGAAGAAGATCGTGAAATATGTAAAAACCTATATAAGTTTAACGTCACCAAACGTATTTACCGCCACAAGAAGTCGTGCTTTTCTGCTTCAAGTAGACGCATGATCAACTCACATTGTTCTACAATTTGATATTGAAACACGTACACCATACTTGGTAACCTGTTACCGTGGTTTCGATTCCCTCATCTAAAAAGATTTAGGTGAGGTGTGTATGTAAAAAATGTGGTACTGACACTACGTTTACCCCTTTACGTCCGTAAAATGAAAATATATATAGTAGCAAAGCACCTGTTCTACAATGAAACAATGAAGTTTCTAGCCAAAATAACTGCCCCACGCCTACGTGAAGGCCAGTTACTTCGTTAGTTAGGGATGATGTTACAAAAGTAGAACTTGCAGATGCAGACTTTACAGTTGTTGACCTCAACCATCCGCTGTTTGGCGGGATTGCTGCCGTCGGAGCGATGCCAAGGACGGGTAACTCTCGACTATCTCATTCACAGATTGCAAGGGAAATACGAATCGATTCACACTCTCGGGACAAACTTTTTTATTTTTCCATTTTTTTGGAACAGTTTTTATATGGTTTACAGTTTAAACATTTAAAAAAAAATGTTTTTATAAGTAACATCATTTCTATTTATTAACTTGAATAATGAAGATTGGGCGACCTTTTCACTGAAATTTTCAAATCATGTCATAATCGTGTAAAGCTAAAATGATTTAGAAGAACAAAGTCACACTGTCATTATGATCATCTATAATCCGTTTCATTCAGATTCAGAATTTGTTCTTCTAATTACCAGCTTCATCTGTACCAGCCTCCAGTTCACATTAAGTATTCAAGATTAAATAAAAGGGCGTGACCGCAGCTCTCATTATTGGAACACTCATTTCGTAAAGGGGGAGACAAGATCGAAACGAATAATTACTAGAGCTAGTTATCACGAAACATTAAACAACAGAAACTACATATTCTAACTCGTCAGCTTTCAGCCTTCTTCCTTACCATTTAACACTGACTTGTTCACACCTCAAGAACTTCGGCAGGTCAGCTATCAGTATCTCGATTCAGGCTATCTTTTCATAGTCAACCTACATACAGCCTATCTGGCTTGAGGCATTTCCACGACCAAATGAGTACTATCCGATCTATTACAACTGAATTATTGTATCGGTCCGCCCGTGGGACCACTGTCATCATTATAGCCAGCCCTCAGCCCAGGTGCCGCTTCGCTATTGTTAAAATTGTTAGCGCAGCACCCATTTTTTGTCAGCAGCAGAAGCAACAGCATTGATGACGACGAAGTAAGCAGTTTCCGTAGTACTCGCAAATACAGCTATTCTCACCTCGAAAAAAGAAGCACACGTGCTATTGGTTGCCAAGGGTCATGATAACGGTGGCTAGCAGTGCCGGCCAGCTATTGATCCCGCCAAGCGTACACCACGGCTGACGACGCGTCAGTTACGAGCGTAACGGGATTGCTTCTGTAGCCATTACGAAGACGGCGTTGTCGATAATGATGGCGACGTCGCGGCGAAAAACGTTGAAGAAAACTTTCACTTTAGGCGAACACCGGCGTGGCGTCAGCAGAAGCCGCGAGTGGCCACGACGCCAGCCGTAGCTGGCCATAGCTACGGCTGGCAGTGACCGCTGAACGCTAAATCTCGAAGAATTCCGTTGATCTCTGCCGTTCTATTCGTAGAACAAGTGGTACATCCAGTCAGCGCAACAAGCGCGCGTCGCTGACTCATCGGCCCAAATACGCTGCAGTTCAGCAGTCATCGATGGTTGACGATGACGCAGCCGGGGGATGCATTGGAGGAAAGCACATCAGCCGGAGCCAACGAAAGCCATGGCAAAGGACCGTCACAACGCAATTGAGCTGCATCGCTTTGCTGGCTCGATCTGTTTGTTTGTGTGTTTAAGCCGTTGTGCTATGCGCGGAACCGCAACTGACCGGCAAACTAAGCCAGCATTTGGCAAAGACAGATTGCTTGCGATACTACACAAGACAACAATGATGGCAACGGGAATTCGTCTGAGTCCTTTCCCTGGATGCAGCGACAAAAAACACTTGTCGTCACCATCAAGGTATGTACAACCAATATCGTAAAGAAAATAGCAAAAAATAGAAAAAGAACAGCAGCGGATGACCGACTGCTGGCTAGAGGCAGTCAACGCCATCGCAACTGTGGCTACGCAGGTGTTCAGTGGCGGTTAAACGGCATCTGTTCCGTTTTGCAAATCAAAAGGAAGATCCGAAAAAGGAAGCCTGCTTCAGCGGCAGGTGGTTGTACGCTACTTCGTTGCTGTCATCGCCGAATTTTTTTTTCGTATTTTCTTTTTCCTTCTTGTCAACCCTTAATTTCGAAGCCGCCACCGCTGCTGCTGCTGCTGCTGCTGCTAGTTTTAACCAAATTGTAGAATTATTAGGAATACTTTTAGTTGTAATAGTTAGCAAGCGAAGCGACCAAAGATCGTACACGCGAACTCACAACCTGCTAGAGCCTATACTAATCTCATAGGTAGAAGCATCAGGTAGCAGCGATGCCCGGTGGGTCGACGCGGTTACTACTAGTTGGAACGGTCTGCGACCGTTCGCCCCTGCCGTAAACGAAATCGCCAGTTGAAACGTTTGACCGCAAACGTTGCCGCTGCGATCAGTTCTGCTGTGAGCTAGAAACAAAGATATTTTTTTTATTCGGACCTTTATAGTGGTGCTAATAAAAACAACGACTGCCTTGAGTGATACTAGTTCTGCGTTTGCTAATGTCGACTCTAGCGGCAGCAACGTTAGCCTCGTCGATAAGAGCTGTAGCACTGGCGGTAAAGTCGGGCTGGCCGAAGGATCCAACACAGACAAAGATCTTCGCCGGCGAACACAGCTGATCGAGCTGGAGGCACGCCAGAGGCTGGTTGGATAGCGGCTGAAGTGGGCAAAATCGCCAGGTAGTGACTGGTTCACCCGGTACAGCCATCTACATCCGTCCATATGATTGACTAACCGATTAGTCCATCCGCACGTGAACTACGTGGACGTGTTAGCTCTTCCGAATGTACCGTGTACACTTACAGCCTAAAGCATATGAGGACTATTTTTATGAAGTCAAGTTACCAACTAGAGAAAAATTGACAACTCCTGCGGCCAGACACAACCTTTTGTTTATATAAAGTGGCGTCTAAGTTTTACACGGCTTTGCTGACGACCTTTGTCTCCACCACCTGGCTGAGAGGTCAAAGTTATTCAGTAATCATAGTGATGTTTAGGGAATGTGGAAAGTTTTGTCTTTTTTTTTTTTATTATAGTACAACTAATGAAAAATATCACAATCCAGGCACACAGTACAGCTGTTAGCAGTGACAATTGACTCGCCAATGTTTCCCTCGTTTTCCATGTTACAACGGACAGAAGAAACCCGCAGCGTGCCTTAACATTTGCTGATCAAGGATGTATGCTAGATTTCATAATATTTGTACACATGCGAGTTTCTATAGCCAACATCCTCCTGAACATTATAATAGTATAAGGAAAACAGTCATTTAGACTTAGTATAATAGCACGCAGAAGAAAACGCTAACAGGAATTAACAATGCTTTAATTGAAATTTGTATTAATACTTCCAAACCCAACCACCTAACAGCCAGGTATATATTGACAAACTTAGAGGATGAAGTGTCATTTGCTGATGCCTTTGTACCTTTTGCAATGAAACGAAGCTGCTGACGACGCAGAACAGCTGTACTGGGAAAACACAAGATGGGCGTTTCATGTCAAAAGGAAGTGCAACATGTATTGACACAACCGTTCAACTGACCACAAACGAACTAATCTGATCGTGACGTCAACTTTCTAGACGCCATCACAACGACATCCGGATAAATATCTAGGATCCGCCATCAGCGGCCATAATATAATAATATCGTACAGCATTAATAGCAAGAGAAAATCATACTTTCCACTGTTCATATTGAGGCCTTCTACTCAGCGTAGCCCGTCGACCATCGAACTTATTGCCAAACCGTTTACCCGTAAAAAAATGTAACATCAACAAATTACCGTCACAAGATGATACCAGGGATGAATTTATACTTGCATTGGTTTTTATCTGACATCTTTGGTTATGGCATTTACTTTAATTATAATTAAAATTTTTAACAGCTTTGCAGTGGTAGATTGGATGCTTGATGAGGCCAAACAGCTTCGTTAGGAAGTCAAAAAGAGTTCTTATACTCGTGAAACTCTCACCATGTGTGTACCACGCAGGAATCGTGTAAAGATGGCGCCTGATACTTAGCAAAATGATTGTTGATTGTTACTGGTAATCTATCTTTTGCGTTTTAAAGTAACCTCTCATTTGGTTAAGTTATTGTTGTTTCGTCGATCTGCGGTGTTCTTGAGTGTAGAATTTGTCATCGTCATCTTAGTCGATGTCAGTCCAGCCAGTCGATAACTGCCCTTTGATTACGTCTAGTGACTAGGGAAAAAATTTGCACTCCACAAATATGGTTCGATTATAGAAGAACATGATATAAACTCGCGAGTTAATGTCTACCTAATCTAACCACCCTTCTATCAGAACACTCTTGTGTCCTTAAGATATTATACTAGGCTCCTTTTTATAAGACTTCCCATTCCCTTTACGATGCATACGCGTCATATGGGATAATTGGGTACGAAACTCCATGTCGCTTGTTCATAGGCTGCGTCTAGATGTAAACAGATTTTTGGATGGAATTCGTTTACATGCGCTAACAGGAGCGTCCGTCATGGACACGCTTATTCAGTTTAGCAGCCATATTCGCCGATACGTCGGCTTCAAACAGACGCCGGAATCGCTCGGCAGTAATTTTCGCAAGTGTCTCCTTTAAATGTATGAATAATTTCATAATCATTATAAGTGAAAGATGCACCTTTAGCCTCTCTAAGGTTCCATTTATGCTGCACATAAAGAGATTTAGCAGTTATTACACTTCACTTTGACTATAGGCCGGAGTCTTTTTCCGCTTACCATTTAATAAAACCCATTGCCTTCTCTTCCTTTGTTTCCAATTGGCTGGATCCAACGGCCATCTTTCGACGACCATGGGAACATGGTCGGCCAGAGCGTTGTCATGTTCTAGGATGAAATGATTTTTCAAACGCTAAATTCACGTCTACATACCGTCTTATATGACGACGTCGTGAGGGAGCCATTGTAAGTAGCTCACTTACAATGCCGTCTGTGCAGCGTTATTGGGGTTAGTGAATACACTGTTATTACTTATTGTAGTTTTTTGCCTTAATGAGATCGCGTAAATAAAAGATTAAGGGCTAAAATGCACCTAAACCTGCAGCTGACCGCCGATGCTGCTGCTAACGGCGTCACTTACTACTGCACAGGCACTGCTATACCACTGTAAGCGTTGCTACGATCATAACCAGTAGGATGTTGTAAGGCTCTGTTGAACGGCCATCGACCAAGTGGCGTCCAGCCGAAGATCATTCGTGGCATCGGGTGACCGCGTCGCGAATTCGCCGTCTATCGTAGCCGTCGCCTCCTGTCATAGCACTCGCCACAAGCAACGCTCATGTCCAGCAACAGCGAATTCTTGGCAACAACTCAAGTACCCTCACTCCTCGATTACACCTGAATTCCGCTTCTTGTCGCTGCCGAGTGTGTATATTGCATGCTGGTCCCCTTGTAAAATAGGGATGAGTGAAACCGACGAGCAGAAAAATGGCTTCAGCAACGTTTGACGGTAAGACAAACACTAGCGATATACTATGGCCGTACGCATTAGAACGGCAACGGATGAATGAATGGATGAATGTAAAATATCACCTCGCTGAATTTGCATGGCTTCTATGCGATCTCCTAATATGAGCCGTCTCGCGTCGTTCCGAAATTCAACGATTTGTTTTGTTTCCATGCTAGAGACTAGCTTGTTGTCAAGACCTTGCTCTCGGTCTGAAGTACTGAAGCCAACACCAGCGATAAAGAACCGCGAAGTCGACGATCGCCTTTTGCCATCCAGTTTACTTCTTGCCTTCTCCGCGAGCAACACAGTACACGAATCTTAATGAAATAGATTTCCCATTAAACAACAATCGTCGATGCTGCAATGATTTGCCGAAGCCAGTGCATTAAGAACGCACTTTCTTGACGGCCGTGAAATCATCACCGAAATGAAGGGGGCAATCGGGGAATTTCATAACCGGTTGGTTGTTTACATTGCGTATTTCGGGAGATCGAAATCACCGAATAGTTCAACGATTGTTTTCGATAGCTACTTTTTCGGCAACAGTTGCTCACTATTAAACTATTAGGCTATGGAACGCGTTTCAATGAAAAGGCCCTTCGAAGGAGTTACCCAGGGATCCATGCACGGAAACTACAATCAAATCCCAACCGTTCTCGTAGACGATCAAAGGGTAGTAGCAGCAGTAACTGTACTGGCAGCTGTGAAGGTGACTACGCATCAAATAAAACGAAACTTATAATAAATATAGTGTCGATTGCACAACAGTCGTCCGCGAGTTGGCCACTCTGCTTGAAGCGTCTGTTCGTATGTGACGCCTAGGAAAAACGAAAGGGTTACGCTATAGCAGTGTTTGCAGCTGACAAACATTAAACGTTTGATTTATCTCATCAACAGATTCCTATCGGAGATTTCATATGTTCAGATACAGTGGCAGTAACAAGGGAGAGCGAAGCCATACGAATGAGGAACGATTCTTAGCTGTTCGGTGATAGATAATGGCCAACGGGACAAGTGAAGCGGGCAGGCCGCTTTCCGAAAAATCAGCCTTCTCGGTTTTCCACACCAATTTCGTAAATTACAATAATAATTATATTCTGCATAGCTACTGTGATCTGCTGCATCAAAGCTTTGGCGCTGAGCTAAAAAAATCTTGATACGGTATCACTAATAATTAGATCACCTAGATTTGAATTTAAAAAAAAAAAGTTTCACGATTTTGAGTGAAAGTTTCTTGATTAAAGTGAGTTTTCATGATATATTGAATTGTCGTTGGATTTTCTGGAGAAAGATATTAGATCAATTGTTTTAATAGGTCCTTAGCAATCTTCTTACGATATCTACCAATGCCGGATTTATATCAATACGAGTTGGTAAGATATAGCCGATATTTGGCTGTCGTCTTTGATTGGCCCAGGAATAACTTTGCTTTACTACTGAGCATAACCTTTTTTTGCAGGAAAGTTTTTTTAAAAAGTTTAGCATCAAAACCTCGCATTCGTTGTTTTTATAATGGTTGTGGTCAAATCTTCTTTCAATCCCTCTCAAGCCCACACATCGTAATTACGTTTTATCATTAACTCAGTATTTCCGCAAGAACTTGTAGGAATCTTTCACTCCTCTGGACAATGGCTGATCAAGTATCTTCGAGCCTAAGCGGTTTCGAGCTTCTATTTTATGACGTTCTACAATCTGGCTTATCGAGACTCGCTGACCCCATCGTTGAGTCGATACAGGTTTGCAGTATGATATACAAAAGCTTAGTACCCACACCGTGAAAACTTCGACATTATCTAAACACACTTCACGTAACGCAATGTTTTAATAGCTAACGTTACGTAAATACGTATGAATATGTTATTTCTGGAAATTATGACGAATTGTTTCGAGAACAGTGTCACAGGACGCCGTCTCATTGAGAAGCAACAAAAAAGACAGCGTACTTGTAACGATATCGATGCTTATGTCAATGAACTGGGGTCGTCTGAGCTTTTCTCATCTGATCACGTCTTGTATTTTTCGGCCGTTTACCATCGAACATCATCATGCAGCGGAATTTGCTGTCGAAGCGAAAAATGAGACCAGGATTCGGCTCTCTGTATCGCATGTATCTATTTGCTAGCGCACTGCTTCGAAAAAAAACTGATTAGGACTAAGTTCGTGCTCGGCACATAGATACCCAAGATGATCCATTGCTGAATAGCCTTATTATGACCTTCATTATACTGTGCTTTACAGACATATTACAGACGTACAGTTTCTTTTTGCAGAGTACAGAACATTTGATAATTTGGTGATACGGACTAGCAAACGGTCATTGTAATATATCGTTCACGTTACATTCATTGTCATCCTCGTTCAAGGGCTGTACAGTCAGTCCTGATACGTTTAGCTCTGCTCTCCCTTGGTGCGAAAATCACCTATCTAATTCTTACCTGATCTTTGAAATTTTGCCAAACGCATGGTACTTGTTGGACTAAAAATTGTTTCGAGACGGAGCATTTCTACAAGGATATTTCTGGTTCGGGAGTGTCTGATTTTCCTTCGTAGCAAGATTAGGAACTAACCACAATGCTAGCACAGATTTTTTGAAGCGCAGGCTAATGCAAAGAAGGCTATAATCGCATATGCTTCTTCTTTGTACGGTAAAATTATTGTCTATAAACACTGCAACGAAGCTGTAACGGATCGATGTCAAAAACCTTCGATAGTAGTTTGATCTGTCACATTGAACTGAGTCCGAAGCAAGCATTACTACACTGGCGTAACGCAGATTCCAGAAGTTTGCTGTACACTTCTGAGAGACGAAACGATTACTTTTACTAGAGATCTATGACAAAGTTGCTTACACTTTGTAGCTGAACAAAACTAGCCTCTGAACAATTTCTGCAGTTTTTGTCTTATTAAAAGATGCATTGGGCAAAATTTATCTCAGATTAATTTCTACAAAAAAAAAATCAGCATTGGCGCTATGACTAATTGTAGACTTATCCTCAATCATTACAAGTACTATATATTGACATAGAAGCTTTATACTAAGATACCCTAATTAATTCCTTGCCGTTTTTTTATATTATTAGTAAACCATATTTCTGTGTGTTCTCCGTATATTTTCCATTACTAGACGAGAAAAGACCTTTTAAAAGTTGGCGTCAGAAGTACTGCAGACATATAAAGACGTCGCATAGGCGATATGTGATAGCACGGCCGAAAAACGACAACAAGCTTTGGCAATTCAAAAAACTTGGGACCATCGACAGAATTTTTAACAGGGTAATACCGTATAGTTGGCTTTAATTCGTGTAGTGTGACCGGTTGTATATTTATTCATCGGCATTTTTTGCAAAGGTTGATGGTTAGAGGGAATGTGACCTATATGCACACGTAATCCTTTGGTAGAAGAAGAATTGTTTCCTATTTACCCTATTCTGAAAGCAGATGCGTTATTTAGATGACCACGCAGGCCAAAAGCCTTACATAGCTCTATGCGCCAACTACTAAATAGAAAATGCTATAATATTATTGTTTCCCTAATTTTTGGAAGCTAGACGCACAAAGACCAGTTGGACCACTGGCTAAATCATACAGGTTTTATGAACATTCAGTTGTCTTTAGCGTGGACCCTAACATTACTTAAGATACAACGAGTTGATGTATCTATTTTTTTTACACACAGATGAAGAAACGGCGCACGTACACAACCGGCTTTTACTTCAGTCGAAATCGCGCTTGACCCCCTTACAAATGAAGCGTTCGTCCCTAGCTATTTTTTTTCAAAAGCCCTACGCTGTTGTGGACAGCTATCGTCATGAACTTGTGGTTGTTGTTTGATAGGTAGAAGAACAAGACATTCATTAGATGACCATTTTTGTCCAACATGATATAACATATAATGAGTTTATTTTTACTTAATGCGTCTTTATAGTTCCTCAATTTCGGCTCATATACTTTGGATACAAAGTGCACTTGGTCAATTTATATGAGAATATTTTTAGCACTAACCTCAAGTTATATATATCGGAGCAGCTAAACAAACTATACAGGATCAGACCAACTTCGAGACAGCCATAAGTAATAATTAAAGCGAGTGTCCATGCTCAGATAAACATAATGCTAAAAACAATTAATTTTGAGGATTGACGACTGTATCAAAAATAAGTTGTATTGCGATACTCTGATGCTTGCAGTCCATCTGGAATAATGTCCTATATGCATTTATAGTAGATAATCTTGTTTTTGAATCAAGCCTTGGTTGAACACGTTGAACATTTAAAAACAGGTTTCTCGCTTTAAACTACGTTCGAAATTCATTACAATGTTAAATTTTAACTTCAACTAACTTTCAGCCATTTTACTCAGTACAACTTTTTGTGATCTCCATTTTTTTCTGACCAAAGCCTTTGCCATGGTCCTAAAAGAAGGATTTGCAATTCATAGAAGAACGTCCGAAGCAGTTAAAGAAACAGCTACGACTTTTTCATCTATGCTTACAGTTTATATATACTGTAGGCACATACGCTCGTAATAAGCAACACACGTCGCATATATTATGGATAGGTTAAACCCGGTTACGAATGACGGTTCAGTTTATAAGAGCTTACTGGCCCTACGGTAGAAGTTCTGATGCACTTCGAAGCCAATCCTTGAGATCACTGCTACTTCTTGGAGGTCGAGGCTCATCGCCGCTTAAATATGCACATACGACGCATGGACACCTCCCACTCGTTTCGCTTAGAATAGTAAACTATTATGGGGATTTTTATTTTTGTAGCACGCGTCATTGCATCGCCGATCTATTAGTAAATTGTATTAAGTAAATGATCATGCTAACTAAATATGAATTAATGGATCACTCACAGTTTTGTTCGTCGCTGGGCGGTGATAACGGCTCGTCATCTGCAGGCTGGGTCGAACTATCAAGATCGCCAAGATCATCGAACTGGAACATAAGCTCTTCAAAAACTCCAATCGTAGCTGTCGCCGCCATTTGTTCTTGCTTCGTAATTACCGTTCGTTTTTATCGATATTTTATACAAAAACACATACACGCAAGAGCGCTATAAACAATTGACAGCTACAAGCTCACAGGTCACCCTTTCCTATCATAGCTAGCGCTCGATTACTTCATTTCGTTTTTGTGTGTGTCGCCGAACACTTACGCACCGTGCGCTCCTGGTGACTCACGGTACCTATGCAATTACACCGTCGATAAACGTTCCACGACGCTCGGTGTCGATTGTTGGCTTGCCGCTTCTTCCGTTTACTTATCCCAGTTTCACAGAGAGTTCGCCGTCATTCGTGTAATCAACAAACAGGACACATGAATATTTTTTCCTATCACTGTTTCTCCGTCTATCTGTTTTGACCGGCACGAACAGGCAGCTACAAGCGATGATGGCAGCGGGGAGTGTAATCCGTTCAGTAGGCAGTAAGCACAAATTCCAATTAGACAATGAGAACAAGCGTGACAGGCACTGATACCAACAATAACAACTTCAACACCCTATATACTGCATGAACAGAAACAACAACGCTACAGCAACGACAATAAACAAAACAGTCGCCCAATCGTTATGATTCCTGTGCACCAGTCCCGTTACTACTTCTTCGTTTTCTTCGTTACTTTTTGCGAGACGCCAGCTGATTGGAACGCCAGATCGG
Organism: Varroa jacobsoni; assembly: GCF_002532875.2. Lineage (NCBI taxonomy): Eukaryota > Metazoa > Arthropoda > Arachnida > Mesostigmata > Varroidae > Varroa > Varroa jacobsoni. Next base: position 46,359 of record NW_019213376.1, read on the forward strand.
GCTATGGCGGGCTGTAGGCAGACGAATCGGCCAGACGATTATCACTGCTGCTGCTGCTGCTGCTGTCACTGCTCTAGAGAGATGACGGCAGCAGAGACAGTTCTTCGCGGCTGCGATAGCAGCGGTAGGCGGCACGGGAAGCACGTGTCAAGAAAACGTGCGCTTGCGCTGAACCCGCTAAAACGAGAGGACACCTACAAGGCGACGGTGCACTCACTTCGGTGAAGCCGATGTCGGCTTATTGCAGGCAGTCTGTGGTTGCGACTTTAGCGAGCTGATGTTGAGCTCCGAAAGAGGCGATTCTGGAGTTTCCGCTAATCGACTGTGTCACGTCCAGAGACAAAGCTATATGACGATGCTGTATCCGGGGGAACTCGGTATCAGAAGCTTTCCTCGAGCGAAGAAATGAAATATCGGAGAGTCGTCCAAACTCAAAACAGCCGGTGACAAATAGATTAACACAGTCTAAACACTTCTCAATTAAAACGGAATTGTGTCACCATTAATGGAGCTAGATGCACGCGAGACAGTCACTCTGTGGATTTATGAGAGAGGAAAAAAGTAACTCTGGTTTGTTACGTCTCGGTCATTGCGCCTACATACTATACAAAGAACGCACCTATTAAGCACAGTATTAGACGTGTGATGCAGCTTAATTCTTCAGCGAGGTAATCTTGACGGTGGCAGGAACGTCAGCAACAGCCAGACCACAACTAACAACAATAACAGAAGAATTAACCGTGTGCCCAACAGCTACCGCACGACGACGTCCGACCGCAGGACTGCTTTTGGCAAGTAGCCCTTCGATAGGCACGGTCACCGCATGGGTCTGTCCGGACGGTCCGCACTGCCGGCAAATCGATAGAGGAAGGCTACTGTTTCCGAAGAAGAAAGGGTAAGTTTTGAGAGAGGGCCTTTACCGCTTGCCTACTATGGTTCTGCCGTGGCGGCCATATCACATCTTGGCAGCGACAGCGGCCGTTATGCAGTACGGCAACGAATGCTCGCATGCAGGAGAGACCTACCTACATAGTGCGAGCAGCCAAAAGACATTGGTTTTCTCGCTACCAGACGGTTGCGGCTCTGCTCGGCCGGGCCCTGAATAGTCAATTATAATGCATGGCAAAGCGGGCGGTAGAAAATGTGGCAACTAAGTTTTGTGCTGGCCTACCACCTTAAGTCTTGTCAGATTGAGGGTGCAGTATTAGGAAGCGTCGGCGACAATACCTTGCGTTAGGGTATGGGAAACGCCCGGAAAAAATGGCTCGGGGAAGATTAAAGGACGGCCGGCTGAAACCAACGCAAGTTGGCGTCGCTTTTATAACTGTGATATGCCTCCCAGGCTGTGGTGACATTTATGAGGGTATGAGTTTATTGCAAGTAAATTCACGTAATGACGAATTTGAGTAGCAACGAATTTTGCGGACTAGTTGCCTTATTACTATTCAGACGTAGGCCGTGGCTATTCATTCAAGCTTATGGTGAATATTAGTATTGCCTTAGTTAGCCGTTCAGCTTGTCAGTAGTTACCATATTGCATATCGTGTAGTTTACTGGCATACGTATAATTTCGATTTTCCGGTTCCTCTGCACTGTGAAGTTTGGCACCTTCGAATTGAGTCGCATATGATATCACCGGCGTGCGAAATATACTGAGTAAATATACTGAATTACAGATTCGCAAATATAAGTTAGGTGGCCTATTATTTACGTCTCAGTGCGACCTGATGCGGACGTCTGGTTGTGTACAATATATATTTCCGTATGAGCGTACTTGGATAGGCCACCTTCATTGTTATAATGCGACGACCGCGTAGCTAGTTCCTAAAGGATAAGAGTTTGTCCAGCTGGCAGTATTTCAGGGTACAGGGAATTACAAGTTCTCTTCGATTGGCAGCGGCCTCAATTGAGACAGGTAGCATAGAGCAGAAACGGGTGAAATCTAAAACAAAAGTCTAAGACTAGTAGAATCTGAAAATTCTACGACCGCCAGCATTACGTAGCTCTTACTAAAAGCTCCACTTTAGATTCGAGTTTTTATTTTTTTCTTTTTTTTTTTTTAAATTTTAAGTTAATCAAGTTATTAAGCTTGGCAGTAAAGTGCATTTGAAACGGCTGTATCTTTTAAAGTAATAATACACGATAGTATAGGTGTCTATGCTATTTAAAAACATAAAATGCAGTTAGTTGCGTAGCTGTTAATAAAACGTTTCTGAAGCAACGCATAACAGCTTAAGCGCCAGACGTAAGACTCGAAACGCTTGATATAACGTCAGAAATCGGATGTCGATTCTTGGTATTTTATTTGATTACAAAACTCCAATTTGCATAGAAATCGCGTAAATTCAGTTCTCAAGTAGGGTATATGTATACTAACTATTATATTCCGTGTAAAACCTACAAATATATTACCATTAATAATAAAAATAACTAAAAACTTCTAGCGGACTTCGAAAGAAAAATTCTTTTGAATAAGAATGAAGGGCTTAGTTAAACTGTATCGATATATCGCGATGCTGGTATTTTTGAAAAAAGTCCTAAAAGGATTTTGATATAATTTGAACGTAAAAAATGCCCAACTGGCTTTTCTTCTCTGTAGCTCTTAATTTATTTTCGCTCTCTATTTCTGTTCTGAAGAAATTCTATTACCATTATTATTACTATAAGATTGATATTGTGACTGCGCATTGGGTTTGGCAATGACCTAGTTTCAGAATAGAATACAGAGCCCCCGTTACCTGGCGCAAGCTATAGAACTGTCTCTGTACGTTTCAACATAACATATCAGATACAACATAACGATACGCAATATATAATATAACAGAATAACATATTAACTTTTTTTAATGCAGGTTTCTCGAGTGAACCCAATCTATTCTTTAGGCCAATAGACCGTCTTAGTTTTTCCTTGCAGCACGCTAAGTGTTTAAAGTGCTAGCCCTCGAAATGACATAGTGCTTAATCCACACCCAATTTCGGACCTAAACCATCTACCGAAAGCTATCACTTTTATATGTTCAACGTATATCCTATACATATGTTTAGCTTGTTTTTTTCTTCTGTAAAACCGGTACAACTTTATGGGAATCTACGTAAACAACAGACGCTTTTGTAGAACGCTAAAGGAAAAAATACACGCATCTTACTTGTACAGATACGTACTTCCTTAGGTTATCTTTCAGACTAAATTCTTGATGATCAGCGTTGTTTTGATTTGCCCCCTGCAATGTCCTCGGCATTGACCACGGTAATCTTACTTTCATCAAGGAAAATATCCACGACGTATTATATATAGCATTGGTTACAAAAGCTTGTCGAACAGAAGCTGAACATGCGCTTCTGGCTAATTGAAGCATTCACTGTCATTTGCTACTAAAAAGATGACAGCTATTACTCTGGTCGGATAAGGCGATTGGTGTACGTGTGGGTTCATGTGCTACAAAGCTACATAGATGAGCCAGCTTAGTCAAGATTAAATCTAACGAATCTGAGCTTATTTATTCCGTCTGTGATTATACTAAGTGAATGAACGTATTCAAAGAAATCAGTGGGAAGTCTGTGATAACTGCAGAATTGTTTCATCAACCACCTCTAAATTATTCTACCATAGCAATCAAATATATGTGTGTTGATCGTAATGAGGATATTATATTCCCTGCTTATTTAATTAAAGAAAATGTTTTTAAACAATAGATATTCATTAGTTGAAGAAAGTAACAAGTCTGTCATCGCTTTTACAAAGTCTCTCGCTTTCCAGCTAGGGGCTCAAACCTTATGGCAGTTAATTCTTCCACGTTGAGCTCTAGTTTCCGTCCGCGGAGTGCCTTCAGCTTTCAAACTATTACCTTCGATCTACTATTAGAACGGCTTACAAATCTACCGAAGTATTTTTTTTCAATTTTCACGTGAAACTATTTATGCCTGTGATTGCAAAACAGGCTGCATGCAATACAGTATGCCAGTTAAGCAAGAATATAGTTAGAGAAGAAGTTACTCAGGATAAATGAAGCAATTGGCTCTTTCGAAATTCGGTCCGGTAACGAACACCCGTAAGCCACCTTTAATGCTCAGGTTTATTTTGTACTAACATTTTTAATAGTACTGTAATCTAAATATTTAAAGACAGCTTTGATGCCATGCTTGGATAATACAACGCTACGTGACCACTGGTGGCTCCGAATAAGCAAAGCCCTTATCTCACTTTTTTGTTTTGGTACGACCAGTTCAAATAGTAGTGTATGTTGTGCTCCACCAATAAAGGACTAAACAATCATTGGTTTTCCCAGTATTCCTTTTTTTATACTGTAACCCCACGCTCCTCCCGGGTAGCAACTGTTCATGTTGCAAGTGAAATAACCTAGTAGAGTAGTAAATACAAGAAACCAACCACAGCAAAAAGGCTATTGAAAGATGGAAACTACGAACGGCTTGGAACGGCTGAGTTTGCTAGGTTTTGGTTGCCGGCCCCTCTGTTTTGCCTGAATTTCCCAGCGATACAAACGAGGAAACAGCCAGTAGGAGCACTACCAACCGATTCACATTGGCGGCCCGCCGCTGCCGCTCAAACGTCTAAATCGATCAAAGTAAATAGACAGGCTTGTTTAGCATATCACGATAGTTTTTATTTTTACACATGCAGTATTATCCATAAAAAGCCTTAAGTGAAAAAAGAGCGAACAAAAGTCAATTCACAGAAATTGTTACGTACGAAAGTGTAAAGTCGCTTCTTGTAAAAAAAAGGTCTGGGTGCATTTTTATTAGTCATATACAATTCAACCGTTCTAAGCACTATTTTTACGATCCTGTTTACTGCTAACTGACTGCAATGCCTTTTCGCTTCAAATTTCAAGGCTGTACACGATAAGTAAATCGTTATCAAAGAACTGTTATTTAATGATTTAACAAAATACGCAAGTCAAAGTATTGCTAGTAGTATGTTAACGAAGAAACAGTACTTCTTATTTTGGCTTGTTCCTTCTACAAGAACAGTGCAGTCGGCGAAGGGGCGTTTTCCAGCTTACTACTGTATAGAGTTCGCCAAAGGACCAAAATCTAAATAACAAATGAACGTAACAAAGCAATATTTGACAGGTCTGCTTGAGTTAGTGAAGGGATTTTTTTCGAGCCTATTGTAACGACTGGTCTTTGTCAGCTGTTTATACAGAATTTCCACAACCTTGCCACACATGGTAAAACCAATTTTAATTGTATAGCCGGAACACCTCTGAGTACCCAAGCGCACGTATATTATGGCTTAGGCATAATATGTTACAGTCAAGTAAAACTCTAGTCACTGATAAGTTTTGGTTAGCTAGGGGAACGATTATCATCGTATTATTTGATACGTGCATATGCTTAGGTCACTTTTGTATGCTGAGAAATCTCTTTCACTCTCGCTTTTGTTTGGAAATCAAATAGAATGATTAGTTTGGAATAAACCTGGTTGCTGCCGATAACTATTACTATTATCTTTGTTTAGATATTATATACAGAGAGTTATACGGAAAGCTATACGGATCTCGATGCCGAAAGCTTAAGCACTGAACAGGTTGAAGTTCGCAGAACTCAAATGTCCATTGGCGAGCCTACTAATGATCAGTATACCGGAGGCGTGCAACGGAAAAGCAGTTATAAAACATTCAAATTCTACGCGCCGCATGAATAATACTATTCTGTGGTTTATTAAAGAAATTAACTTTATTAAAAATTATTTACTTTATTAAGAAATTAAAAAATTCGATTGCTTAGAATCAGTCGTGTATTAATATGACTATTATTATTCGTGACATAATCGTTCGAATTTCTTCGCGGGAACTGCTGCCAAGTTTCTCGGAATATTCGTATGTCATCACGGTCCGGCCCTTATACCTTAAACAAGTAGAGAGCACAAACCTTCTTATTAGCAGCTTGCTCTACTTAGGTTTATACCATTGCAACTTTCCTTAATGACACTTTTTTTTTGTTCATCCATGAGCAAATCGGATTCCCTTTGTTGTGTTTTTTGTGAATAATTAAAACTTGATCATTTCAGTCTACTAGGGCAAAAACACTTGCGCAGTAATAATAACCGTCTAAACTAAAATATATAGTTCGGACTGCACGCCAGAGCCGACCATAGCGTTACCTGTTACGTGCCATTACGTATGTATACACGTACGTGACCATGTAGCACACTGATGTAAGCACAAATCTGTCCCATTTGCTAACAGCAGCCTCTTCTCGATTCGTGAATGACAACACCTCATGATTTGGCTGTTAAGAATTCAATTTGTTTGATCTCACTCACTCGCGAATATTCACGAGAGATGAACTGGTCATACTGTTAATATGATTCATTGTAGTTTTGAACGTTCGTGGCGTAAAGGATAACTAATGTCATATTACTATCATTATTAATAGCTTATTTGCTAAGGAAAAAAAACAAGCAATTGCCGTACTAAATGTCCGTTGGAGTACGGTAATTGCTAGACGGACCATGGCACTTTTTGAATACTTTTTTTGTATACTCTCGTAGTATCTAAATAGATAAGAATACATTTTTGATTTTCCCTCATACAATTCCTTTGAGGAGTAATTCTGTCCACCCGTTGATAAACTATTTCGCGGATCTTATCGGTCTTTTGGTGCCGCCACTGGCTGATTCAAGCAGCGAATGTTACTAGCCTTGATGTTACCTCTTGCCGTAGCTAAACGTTATTTAATATTGCTGTTGGATAGGAAACTTCGAGCGCATTTATGATACCGCGATTTTATGAAAATGATAGTTACCGATGACGATAGTTGCTCAAACCGGGCGCCGGCAACAGCATCGACAACCTGGAATTAATTAAGAAAACAATTGCATCTTGTTTCCCAGAGTAATGTTTATGGTGCCGAGTGAAAAGCACGAACGCATCTAGTCAATCAGTGTACCATCGAATAATGTTTGTTCTAGGGTCACATTGCGTGTCGTTCAGCAAACGCCAAAGCGGTAAAGTTTAGCACGATCACTCACGTTGTTTACGGCTGTTTTTGCATACTAGGTTATCTATAAATAATGAAAACTGTCAGTGTTGCTGAAAATTCATCTATGGATATCACGAATTCAAATATCTCGCGACACATTCAAAACCTATAGTCGTGAGTAGTTCGTCGACGATCTGATCGCAGGTACGTTAAAATCCTTTGATGTCGTATGGCGACCGCTTTTATAAATCGTTTTTGACAACTTTTGCATGCAGTAAACACAAATGAACTTATTTTTAGGCTAGCGATCATTTTACATAAAGGAAGTTAACGGGGCACTGGAGGGAGGAACTACGTCTGATCGGTAAGGTTATCGCTGATGTGGCTTCCGTTTATATTCGGTTAGGCTAGACTTGTAAATCTAACTTTAGAAATTAGTGACTACTACGTCGAGGGTGATGCTTCCTAAATATCCCCATAATTTTTGGATAGCACCCAGAGAACGATTGATAGCAAAAAAAAAAAGTAACTAACATGCCTAGCACTAACTAACGTATTCCTGGCTAGAATTATAAAAGTAATCAGTGGTTTTTGTCAAAATTTTAAAGCTTAGACGATAGGGAAAAACTTATCCGTAGTAGAAGATCAGCTTGAAATGTAACGTGACTTTTAACAGATTAGATTAATGCTTGTTGAGCTTATTTCACATTATTTGCTTCACTAAATATAAGCAACCCAGATTTAAAAATATTTCTCTTGTACCAAAATTAGAATATCAGAGTAGTCAGCGGTTACGTAAAAACTGAGCCATTTCGAAGGATATGTTTCATGTTTACGTAAATTTCACGTATTCATAATTTGCTGAAGTTAAAAAAAAAACTTTCACCTTGTTTATTCGAGAATAAACCAACGATTTAATTGATCAAAACACTTGTAGTATGATAATACCACTTAATAGTTACAATTTACATGAAGTATTACTTGGACTATGCCAAAATAATCTGAGCACATATCTTAAAGTATCATTATAAGATATAGATAAATTATTAAGAATCGGTAAGTGCATTACAATTACATATAAAGACCATAGTTTTCTTTATATGATGCTTTTAAGGTGACGACTATTCGAATGACTTTTAATTTGATAGACATAAACGTTACTAATAGTAATTTTATAGTTCAGTTTTTTTTATTTTATTCTGCTTCACCTACAGTTAAGACACACTGTTAAAGATTACTCTCACTACTTAGCTGTTTCGAAAACACATACAGTTTACTTTTTCACATAACGGATTCGAACCCAACTTTCTTATAGTGGCTACACCAGCCATAGACCATTTGGTTATACTAGCATCGCCATTACTGTGCCAATTCTATAGAGAAATTTCTTTAGGGGAATTTTTTTTTTATTTTGGTCGAGTCATCTCCGCTTTATTAAACGGTACTGATACATCCATTTGTTTGGTTCCATTAATTTTCTTGCCCGGTTTGTAACATTAAAAAAAAAAATCGATTGAAGACTGATCTACCACTAAATGAAATAGAAAGTCGTCTCTTTACCACAAAATAGATACACTTAGAATAATAAATGTGCAATGAAGACTCTTCTCTCTTAGAGAAGGCTACACTCATTCTACGTTCATTAAAGAGATACACGGATTCATTCGCTGTGTTCATCGTCCTATTTTCAAAACAGTTTTAGAGTGCAGAGTGATCAGAAGTTCGTGTATTTTATGAATCTTATACACAATCTGTATATACTTTCGATACATACAATTCGAATACAAAATCGAAGAAATTTAGGTAATACGAAATAGTTCAGAAGTAAAATAGATTTTATTGATATTTTATTATAACAGTAGTATATGACGAAATGATTGCAGCTGTTCCCAATGATCAACTGAGAATTGGACGTTTTTGATTATCTGCAAAAGTATGACTAGTAAATTTAAATCAGCTTCTATACGAAATCACACAACGATAAAAAAACACTCCGTCCTGTACAAGTGATTAGTGGTTTATTTCATTCTCGTATGCCAGTCGCGGGCAATTGAAAAAGCCCAAATTTTACATTGTACACAACAGATGTTATAATGGTTTTCCGATGATCGTTCTAATTTACACGTTCTCACAAATATGCACTTCTGTTGTCTCTTGTACCGCACTTTCTACATATCTACAACAACATTGATCTATCTAATATGCCATACTAATTTTCTGCAACAAGACACAATGGGTAGTTGTTGAAGGGTCATATGTTGCCCGTTACGGGTGACATGAAGCGCGTGACAACGAAAGATCAAGTCTCAAAATTCAATCAGCGAGAGGGCCAGAAGGGTCTTTGGTTGTCTCTAGCCCTTGAATTTTAACTATCTAAGTTAGCTTCTTAAAAAGGAAAGCAGGAAAGATTCTCCGGTCAGGAAAAGGTTCTGCATATGATCCAAACCATACCCGAAAAGAAGTAAAATTGCCTAGTAATTTCTTGCCAAGCAAACTAAACTTTTCACATGAATCAAGTTGATTATATTAATATTCTGGATATTTTGTATCCTTCATTTTGCGTATCTTAATAAAAAGTGCAACTGAAAGAGAAAAAAAGACGATAGACGCTCGTTTTTTATACACGAGTATGAAATACAAACTGCTCGTTGTGCCACTGCACACTTTCACTTTATCGACTACGAGAGCGTCCGTGGTAACGATCAGAGCTGCGAGAACGATGTCTTGACTCAGGGGACCTGCAATTATCATGTAAGCGGAGAGAAAACTAGAATTAGCTTCTGCACAGGCAATGATATGATATGCATTCTGAACACGCACTAATAACGCGATTCGCAGGCAACAAAATGACAAGACCAACAGGTGATGGCTTAAAAGCAATTATTACTCTCCTGCGGTATTCTTCCACGGTTCGCAAGCAACAAGCTTGCCGGTCTCTGTCCATCGCATATACCACTGACAACCATTAACATAGAAACTATCGTCGTATTTCAACATATATTCGTCGAGATACACGGAAAGATTTACGAAATCTATTGTTGAATGACTTGTCACCTAAAAGTATTTCGATCCGATAGGTGCTATACAAATAGTTCGTTTAACAATCAAGAGGTTGCCAATCAGAACCACTCTGTTGGATAAGATCTGTAGGTTAGTCCTTTAAAATACTAGGAATCTAGTTATCTCGCGTATATAAATCTTTTTTGACTCTGTTCCTCGTCACAGGTGTTTATGGCGTACAGTTACTGGTATGGTTACAAGTAGATGCTTCAGGGATGTAAGCCTAAGATAATGTAACAGTAACACCTTACTCATACATTTGAACACAGGGCAACAATACCAGAATCTATTGCGTTAACACATTGTCGAATGTTCTCAATGTGATTTGTAAACCAGCTAATGGTGCACCGTTACGATCGCTCAGGTTAGACGATAAAATTGCTGTCTCGCAAAATCCTCCAGATCGAAGAATTTCTCCGATTATTTAAGAAACAACCCAAATTAAGCCTGCCCGACATTCACATAACAGCAGCCAAGGGAAGCGAAGAGGTTGTGCTTAGCAAAAATATATTTTCGTTCGCCAGAGTCTGTCTTTATAGAACGATTCTATGAACCGACACGTCTCTATGAAACGATTCGCAGTACCACAACTGAAACCGAACGCCACATAGCCCAAGATTGGTATTACTGGTGTTAATATCTATATATGACCTTAGGTCCTACTGCGTTTGCCCGCTATGTGTAAGAATAATGTTCGAAAACGACACTGTTGCTTGAAAGCTACTATGAAGGCAAAAACTGCTTAAACATACCATCTTCGGCCCGAATGCAAAGTTCGATAACTATCGCTCTTCACGTCGGAATACCTTCGACGGCTTGCGCTACCTTGACTTGATGATGACTGATCGTGACGGTTACTCCTGGAATAGAATAATGACTATGAATATTTTCACATATATTCTCTAAGCATATATTACATTATTAAATTAATTATATTCCAATAGACACTACTGCATCTTTAGGAATATCTAGGCCTCTTTATTTTGATTCCTGTTCTGTCCCATTGGTCGTCTCAACTAACAGGCGTACCTTGAATGACTCTCGCGATAAGAGCTCTTTCGCGGATCGCCGCCGGTTCTTCTCTTCTGTGCTTCTAGGGAACTATCTTCGCTATCGGATGATGAACTGTTTGAAGATGCATACACGCCGCAGTCGTCGCTAGCGTCGCTCTCATCGCTCGAATACTTTTTGCGGCTATGTTTATCTTTGTCCGTATCTACGTCCTTTTCCTTTTCTTTGTCGTTGTTTTTAGCTTTCTTCATTCGTTTCCGTTTCTTTCTGGCCTTTTTCAGTGCTTTTTTCTCTTTCTTTCTCACCTTTTTAGTGCATTTCTTTTCCCTGCGAAGTCGTTTTTTTTCGGCCTTTTCTTGTGCTGCTTTTTCGTCCCTTCCAGGAACGACATCTTCGCGTGCGGTCTCCCCTTCAGCACTTATGCCGTCAACTTTATTCTGCTGAAGTTCATGAATAACTTCCGGAGCGCACCCTTTTTCATGCAGAAGCTTTGTAAGCTCGTCATATTCTTCACTCTCTTTTGGTGGACGATAATTTTCGACGTGGTCTACACGGATTATCCGATTACAGAGCTAAAGCAAATGAAAAAATAATAATTGGATCCGATGCAATTACATAATAATCTCTTAAAAGTCCAATGAAATAATAGACATATCTCAGTAGTGTCTGCGGGGGACGACGACAGCACATAACTCGTACGATGCGGAAAACTGAAAAATCTGCAGTCTTAAAATTAATCAATTCATTAAAATCAAACTTACAAGAATTTCATTCCAACAGCAAGCTCAAATTTGGTGTACACATTTTGACTAATGATTACCTGATCTGTTTCAGAATAGTAAAAAAGTTTTGATATTAGGGTTACATATGACTGAAAAAGTGAGGCACATCGTTTAAACACTACATTACTTTGATGCCATTTAAATTGTCGACAGAAAGAATAGTTGATCGCTGATCCTCATAGCATAAAAATCCATAACCGCGACTTTTCCCAGTTTTTTTGTCTCGCACAAGATTAATATTAACAATTTCGCCATATCTGGAATCAAAGAAAATACGCGACACAACGTTATGGCGAACGAACTACATGATATGCATTTTTTTCCTTCATATTTAAAGACCTGTATATATATGGTATGTACAGATACTTAAGAATCATAGTGGCGATGAAATATTCAGTTCAGGTTCAGATTCAGGCGGAATGAAATATTGTGTAATTTTAATTAGGAAAAAGAGGAGCTACTAACTGCGAGAAAACGCAAAGAAGGTCGCCTTCAGTAAGGTCAAAGCTGACTCCGCCAAAATAAATCCAGGCTGAGTTCTTATACTTTGAATGCCAGCTTTTATCCTGCCCAGTCAGACCGAGTTGAAGTTCACGTTCATTGATTTTTTGAAGATTCTTGACGTTACTGAAAACCCAATCAACCAAAACGCAAGAATACCAATACTAATTGATATTGGTTAGAGAAAGACATAAAGACAGGCCGTGCGTTGCGAAAGATTGCGAGAATTACTAAAAGATGTAAAAAAAGTGCCCCACGTCGAATTTGTTTAACCCCCAGTTCCTCGGAAAGGAATCCAACAAAACTCTTGCATTCACTTTTGGGCATCAGCTTTCACTATGCACCCATAGATCTTATATTGTAGATTTTTGACACATCCTTCCCCAACTGTACCTAAACAAAAAAATACTAAAGACGAAAACAGACAATAAAAAGTTTATACTACCTTATTTTAATACCTTTTCGTTAAAATGTTGAATTTTATTTAATATTTGATTATTTAGAACACTATTTCTAAATTAACACGAAACTGCAAAACACATTAATAGGCCTTAATGTAACAAGTTCACGCGTATAATAGAAGCTTGGTAGAAAGACAGCTAAATACGATTTTGTTGTGTTTCTATCCGATCCCTGATATCTAGAAAAGCATATCATGAAAAATGTTCCTTATAATCAAATTGTTTAAAATCTAAAATTAATTTGTCTAAAGTTCAATATTACTCACGTGAGATAATTCATATTTCTCTGACAGCAAAAATACCCGACTTCTCAATTGAGAGGATTTCATTTGCCGGTTAGACGGGGCGGAATCGAACATCGCATGAATAAAATCGGTTGTCTCGCGGATTCAGTCAAACATTGCCAACATTGTGTAAAGATAAACACTAGAGAGGACGATCTAGGTGAGGGCTGTGTTTGCGCGGCCAATTTGAATGCATAATTTTCACAACATGCTGCTTTCATGTATAACTATTATTCAGATTATAAATTCTGCTATATGTAATTACGCAACTGCGCTGCGAATGATAGCAGTTTGGAAAATACTATATATAGTTCCTACTTTTTATGCTGGTTTGTGAATAGTGGAAACATTCGTAAAAAAGATTTAAAGTTTCGACGAAACATCGTCACTGCTTGGTTTATTTTCTAAAAGTTCTGATATTGATTACATCTCTGTAACCCTTACCTAAAAGCAATATTTACATATATTATTTACAAATATTTTCATTAGCTATATTTACAAATCCATCCATCAGCGCTCGATCTTTAAATCTCTTTCACCAGAATTTTTGTTTGTGAATTTTTGGCAAATTTATATGAAATTCTACACACATATAATTGATGTCAGAGCTATTAAGGACTAAGCCGAGTACTACCGACTCCAAATTATATTCAGTTAGCGCGACATAGTACCCAACCAAAGTAAAAACCTGTAATTATTTCACATAAAATCGTCAGTAGGCAATTGAGGTAATACCTGGTACCTTAATTGAGCAAGCGTTGAGAGATGATAAAGTTCAAAGAAAGAGATATAAATCATCGATGTTTTCTATTACAGCTTCTTTTTTTTATATCATTCCTACTCCTAACCGTGTAAAAATTCAGTAACAGCACCACTTTTCTTAAGCAAAACGCTTTCTATTACTAGCAGGGGTTAAAATATAAGCTTGACAGGATTTTAATTACTTTTTTCGTATTTCCAGTTTCTAAGGATTAGCCAAAGCTTACTCATAATTATGAAATAAAGTTTGTATCTATGGCCTGAAATGTTCTAACAATCTAACAGAGAATTAAATTTGATTTTATTGAAACGCCTTTAATTTATTGAGATTCTAAGAAACTACAAACCTTACTAAAAGTATACTTTTGGAAGGATTAACCCTTCGTTCGGCAACAACAAACAATTCAGTACAGTTTCGGTATAGCACCTTGTCCACCTATTTTACCTGCTTCTCTCACTCGATTATACCGAGTATTTGTACGCTAGTTTAAGAACAAACTAAAGGGTCTTATTCGCACGTCTATGAAATAATTTTTAGATATACTATCTATAGCAAAAATTCAACATTTGTATAATGATTTGTACAGTGGTTTACGCTTTTTATTACTCAACTATAAATGATATAATGCATAAACTATGTTTCGATGTAACTTTTAAGTTTTGTAACTAGAGTTAAGCACTCGTAGAGCGTTTTTGCTTAGTTGATATACACGTATGTATGTATGTATTAAATGTATGAAATATGTCTAATATATATGTGTTTATATAGTTCAAATATGAGCACTTGTTTATCATCATGTTTTTACATTGCTTCTCTCCACAACTCGGAAATGTTGCTGAATCTATTGAACTAGAGGAATTATTTTTGTCGATCAAATTCTAGATGCAACCAAGAAGTAACGCACAAAGATTCAACTGATGCAGCTGAAGTAGGTAATAATATCATTGAAAAAATTACCAGAACGTTCTACTCCCGGAAGAATATGGGATGAAAAAACCTCTGCAGTATACTTATTGCAGAAAATATCTTTTCTGTAACCAAATAATTTATATAGATCATTGGTGATTGACTCCAGTGCACAGCCGTTCAGATGCCACCTAAATTCTTCAGCTACTTTGTGCTGTTGTCAAGACAAAATGTCTTAGGATGCAGTTACGGTTACAGAACAGTTTTGTCAATGAAATAGCAAGTAGACCAGTTATAAACGCCTTATTCATACGAAAATGCCATGTGCAAATAGTAGGCGCACGTTGGGTGCAGCAGTGAGTTCATATTTTAGCTTCAATCGTTCAATACGTCCAGCGACGACTCAGTTGTTCTCCTTCTCGTGTCGCCTATAATCAGCGTTCATTTCTTCCACTTAGATATGAACTCCCTAACGGGGACAAATTACACTAACAAATGCCTCGTAGGCGTGCTTTTTGCATGGCGGAACTGAGGAACTTCGCCAAGGCAAAAATGCCGAATGTCTTAATATCGTTTCCGATCTCTGGAGCGATCTCTTCGGTCCCGCGAGCGATCTCGTCGGCCATGGTCCCGATCTCGGCTGCGGCTTCGATCCCTATGCTCCCTATGTTTATGCTTTTTTTCCCTGCGTCGCTCACGCGAATCACCGCGACGGTCTTTGTGATCGCGGTGCTCTCTCTCTCGACTGCGACGGCGGTCCTCCCGTGATCTGCTGCGACTTCTCCGATAAATATGATCGCGGTCCCGTTTTCGGTCTGACCACACATCTTCTGGCCGAGAGGGATCTCGAGTATCCCTTTTCCGGAAAGACGCTTCTTGCCGAATTGCAGCAGGTTTTTGTACAGGACATCTAAAAAGGCAGAACAAAGATTGTATATGAACAGAATGCCCGCAAGGGATACCTTAAGATGTTAAGCTTGTAAATTGCTAGATTCAAACATTTTTGTCAGCGTACTTATTCAGGCTATAGAAGCCACTTGAAAATATACTATATGGACTGTACAATATTACTCATGTGGGCAGTGGTAAAATTACTTCTCTTTTTGTGGTCTCGGTATAGTAGAAGTGCACGCACTTGTTGGCAATAACGGCGTTAATCTGCTTCTGGACAGGCACTGGAATGCGCGGGAAGAGAGTGGAATACCAGTCGAGATTCTGGAGCATATTACGGACCAACTGACCCATTGTCATCGGATCACCACCACCGGCTTTTGGGTCAACTTCCTGTGAGAAAAAACATTCCCAAATGAAGGCGAGAAATATAAATGTTAGTAACTTGGCTGAAGGGAGCGGCCTCGCCGGTGAGTCTCCGGACACGAAAACGATGTCTCCGCAGCTGCAAACAACGCACGTACCAAAAAATCAGATAATGGCCTACTTTTCTTGAAATGAAACTAACCGAGGCAATGAAAACCGTAAGACTAATAAAGCAACTACTGCATAACTAAAAGTAGTCAACAGTTAAACTATTCTACACAAATGCGATACACAGATATATGAAATCAGTCTTGACCTACAGACGCTAACAGTGTACGGCTGTTGGTAAAATTTTGCAGTCAAAACACAATGAATTTACTGTCATTTGTTTCGATTTGTTTTTGTTGTCGTCAACTGGGAGGCATCAAAAGAGGGATTCGGTCCGTAGAGTTACCTCAACCGGCGGCCAGACGTCTTGCAAGCGGAGGTTTGGGTGTGGTCAATGAGCTTATGTTATCGACACACCGCGATTCGTGTTCAATTCGATTTCGATTGAGAGATAGGTCACTTGCCGGTCACGGATCTGTGAACTGTGGCCTGGCGCATCCCGTGTACGAGCTCTTCGGCTGGACAGAGGCAGAAGTTACTTCACATAACTTAGCCATTGTCGTCTGCTGACCGCAACAATACCGCAAGGACAACGGCAACCACACTGCAAGGCAACAGCTGGTCATTACAACGGCACTATGTACATTTCCCGACAATTCCTCCCGATACAACTTTTAAGACGCATTTTTTGAAGTCCAGGTTCCAGACCCTTCTATAAAATTAATCTATTTTTTTGCAAAATCGTACACAACTTCCTGTTTTATGAAGCCGAACCTCCGGTGTGATCCACCTGCAAGCGCCATTCGCTCCCAGAACAATAAAACAGTCACAGGGATTCTCCAATCAGGTGAAGAATGACTAACATTCTTCTGTCCCAGAGCAATCTAACTTTGACATAATTTCGTTACATGAAAACTCAGCAAGGCATTCGTCACCGGATCGGTGTCACCCTTCACATACTGTTAACTCCGAACCTCACTGAGTTAGCGCGACAACTCTACCTCTTCGTCGGTGAGATATGGTTCGAACCATCCGATAAGATCCTGCGGTGGTTGTGTGTACCGAAGGTACATGAAGCCTAGCGCACGAATGTACGGCGAATCCGTGTGGTCGAGCAAGCCGTAAACTTGTTTTCGTGTCAGCTTAAGGGTGTACAGTTTATAAAGGCAGCAGAAGGCTGTCGAAACGATGCCGCCAGCTCCCACCCCTCGGACTCCGCCACACATGCCGACTTGGCCCGATGTCTGCAAAATATACAACGTTGATAACAAACATTACACAACATAAAACGACTGTGCTTATTATTGTGATTATACATAAATTGCACCTTTAAATATATTAAAGTCTTTTAAGGTAACGCTTCATAATCCATCGCAATGGCATAAACGGCAGGTCCTAGATCACCCTTGCACTGACGATTTTCCTTCTTAGCGAACCAAACATGAAACATAACCAGAACTAGTAAATTTTACTGCCCTATAGCTAGTTATTTAAATGACGTCGACCTGCAGTACCCTTTTCCGCGTTCGCTGGAGGCAACAAGGTTTGTATTTGTCGAATCGAAAGACATCGAAATATTTGTTATCCAATATCCAAAACGGTGATATCCACACGTACATTTATTCAGTGATACAGGCGCACGGGATCTTAAATTAGCTATGATCGACCCCTTCAATGTCTAAAAAACACCACAATTAATTTCAATAGGTTGCTTACCCACCTTCCTTGATCCGCGTTCCCAAGGCTCAAGATGGGCTACGTTGAAATAGATTTCATCGATAACCTGGTGGTAGGTTTTGAGCTTGTAAAGCGTCACCTTAAAGTAAGCAGAGCCCTGGATGTTCGTAAGGATCATCGTGTTGAGATTCATCGTCTTGTCATTACCCCAAACAGGCAGATGATTTGCAGTTTTTCCAACTTCGTCCGCCATCGCGTAGCCCCTTTGAGGCGCTCAATGACTGATTCCCTGAGAAATTCACACAACAGCAGTGGCAGATCATGGGCAATTAATATAATTAAGTTGTTGAATATATATATATATATATATATATATATATATATATATTCCCATAATTTTTGACGCGCGAAGTAGTCACCACTTATCACCGATTTGGGGATTTTGTTAATTATACTTGAGTGGCTACACCGTATCAGGTCTACTTTTATTATAAATGACTATGTTTTATGTTTATGGGTTTATGCATCTTCCGCGACTGATACACTTAACTGTGGCGCTTGTGCATAATGGAAACATTCTTTTGCTTTATATCTGTTCATTCCTCTCCAAGGCACTTGTCCAACAACTTCGCTTGACCTTAGTTATTTGCTTCCAGGTATTAAATTTTTGAAACTAAGGCAACCCTTCGTTCGTCTCTCAGTGAAAGGTCCGAGTCACATCTATGTTTAAAATATCGATACTATTAGGAAATCTTTATTTTCTGAAACACGTTACTGTTATCTATACAAGAAGGTAATGCGATGAACTGGCGCTTTGCCAATAACGTTGATAGGAAATAAACAAAAGTACAAATGTAAGCAACGCACCTGTTGCCGGAAAAAGTATGACTTGGAAAATGTTAGGCGCATTTTTTGCACGTTTGCTCGTAAAATCCTAATTGTGAAGATTCAACGAAATTGCCCAAGTTATTTCATGGAGATTAAATAATCATAGCAATACTCCATTATCAATAATGCTGAATAAGACGTAATTGAACAGAAACATTATTATAAGGAGCTATATGTTACCATGAGTACTGTATGACAAGTTTATTTAGGAAATTTCACCGTTTGCTATCGTTGTCAACGCTTGTGTTTATCTCCAAAACGGTTCCTCATTTAATAACCGTACAACGCTGGTTTCACCTTACATCTACAGAGCTCGGCCTTCTGAAAAATAACTATACGTATGTAAGCATTTATATACATGAACCATGCGGTTCGAAAGTAGCTGCTTTCAAATAAAATGGTTCGTATTGGCACTGTTTGTGCAGGCTAAGAGAGCAGAGTATTGTTGAACATAGCTGGGCTAATCCTAGCAACATATAAAAATAAAAAAAGCACTTAATACTTACAATAGAAACACAGCAGACTTTTTGTCGACCTTTGCGCTTTCAAAATCGACCAGCTTTCCTACCACCAACACGAAGTTTGGACTATCACCATGCTAATGAACGTAAACACAACACTACAATGATGGTAAAATGATCTCTGCTATTCGAGTGCACGCGCGAAATTTTGAAATGATACAAAACTGGGTGAGGCTTAAAGCATGATATTCTGTGCCAAAAACATAGAAGTATTCGCGAGGTATTCATCTTCCTATCCTGAGGAAAATACCACTATCACCAAGTCGCTGGTTCGTCATTGGATTCCGAAAAAATTAAGTGCTTACAGAGTTGTCTATTCTGACAAACGATACAAAGAAAGTGACGAAGTACGCAAATGCTTTGCATATTCAGCTTTCAGTAAGCTCCGGTAATGAGCACTTAGAAATGTAAAAACGATGGTCATTTTGATATCTTTCAATCAGAAAATAACAGAATTATGTTAGTAAGCGCTCAATCGGTGGCTTTTGATTAACTTGCTAACGTTATGAAAGGTATCAGAAAAATTTCCGAACGCAAAAATACGTTCGAAAACATCCCAGCACATAAATCTACCCTCAGTTTTATTTGGGTACATCACTTTTTGCGTGTGGTTTTGGAAAAATTGATTAATTTTTTTTAACGATTACTACCGACAAACACCTGTTTCGATTACAAGGTAAGTTACCCACGTTGTTTCCTTCGATAAATGGACATCTTTTTATTATTCGATCAAAGCATTGCCTAGTTAGATATAAATACTGGATATGAATTATTACGCCTCAATGCGAATGGGGTAAAAGCTTTGGGTACAACCTCTAGTAAAACTGTATTTTCCTTAAGATCGAAAACAAACCTTTTAAAAAATTCTGAAATTGTCTATTGTTTCAATTTCATTATCGTACTTCTGCCTTATTTACCATAACTACAAAACAAGCCGAAAGGATTGACATCAATTTAACTCAGTATTGTCTCAATCATCAGTGCTACGACTTGTGTGCATTTGTGACCCTGGTCGCTAAACGCACGGATTTGGACCTGCTGAGATCAGTGCGCGGCGTCATCATTGTTTATTTTTCTATTTCTTCTTTTTAAAAGTACCTCTGACAGAGGAAGATAACGAAGCGAAACAGCGTGACGGTCCTATTGAAATGATAGGGGTAGGAATCCAATGGCAGATTGTCTTGGCAGAGTGAAGTGAGACCGAAGAAAATGAGTTCTGCCGGTACAACAGTTATTTCGCCTGCCGAAATAAGTCATTCGCAGGTACACTATAAACAGCCTAATTCTAATTTTCAACTACTTATCTAGAAGCCGTCGTCGACCAGGAAGGCCCTGCATGATTTTCTTGGAGCCTCGTAAAAATGTTTACATATAATAAAACATCTTGAAGAGATTTGTGAGATAATTTTTCCATGCAATTTACGTGAGCTATGTGTTTCTGTAATACAAGGATCCCGTTGTACAGATGAGTACGTACATTTTATTCGGAAGTTGTTTATACAAATGTTGTAACTGTAACACAAACACTTTTGGTGGAACTTGCGAAAAAATGAATCTACTGCAGAATGCCTCTGCATGAACGTGTATCATAAAAGGCGAGAGTTCTGAGTTTCTCAATACTGGAGGCGACCAGTACTTCTTTCCGATGTGATTTTGACGGTTGTCGTTATGCGCCAAATTTCGACTCTTTCTTGAAACCTGGAAACCTCTTTAATATAATTCATGTATCGAACCAGTAGATCAGTTGAATATGCATAATAACTATTGCCAATTACTAGGCTTTACTTAATTATATATATATATATTTCTTTCGAAAAAACTAGCGATCACCATGATCAGAATACGGGCTAGTACCCTATGTAATTGCACCAATATAAAACCATATATATTGAAATTCAGGCTACGGACAACTAGAAATGCCTTGTGATAAATGTTATGCTTTTAAAATCATACCTTCAAAAGATAGACTGATGCCTTATGAAAAAGATACCCATGAGCTATCTCTTCCTAGCTGGAGCTAGGTGAATACTCTCTTCGAACTGGGCGTGGTTCCTGGAAAAGCATCAAAAATAAATAATCAAATTGTTACTTTTGATTCACATTGCAGCTTAAGGATGAGCCGACTTCTCACAGCGAGTTTATTTCTGTAATTTCCGATCAGTTAAGCGATGCTCAGCGCGTACTGGCTCGATGTGAGAAGCTGCCTGCTACAGCGGGCACCGGCAAGCTTCGGAGAAAGGTCCAGGCTGAAATCCGGTTTTACAATCAGTGCTTAAAAGGACAAGTTAAAAAGAAGAGTCTTGCTGGGAACAACCTTCGTAAGTTACTACTTTTACATTGAGATTTTTCGCTGATATGTTCGTAAGGTAGATCCTGAGATTTCTTCAAAAATGCCACGAAATAACTTAGTTATCGACAAACAAATTCTCATTATTGTCTTTCCCGAGTTTTTTTGTTAATTTGGCTAAAACTGTCAAGACTATCAACTGAGACTCATCAGACACAAAAATGTTTGTTTTTTACGTCAATTAGATTTCGGTGGGCATATTATTTTGAGATATAATGGGGCAAGATGAAATGCTTGTCTATAGGGTCTGTAAGCAGACGCATTTAGCAAGAAAAGCCACTTTTAGTTCTGCCAAATATACTTTTCAAAATGTACATACAAGAAGATCTCGGTTTGATTCACAGTATATGTATGTTTAAGTATTATGGAAATGGTTTCGGTTTATATCGTTGACAGCGTACTTGTCATTGTTAACCGAATGCGCCTTGCGAGTACCGGGCTTCCAGGATGTAATGAAACCGTTCTCCTTTCCTAACTTCAACTCTGAAAATAAAAGCGCGGTCGCAGATGAAGACTGGCTTGATCGGCCGGAGCGGATCGTGGTCGACGTTGTTGCGGATGGGGGCCGTTGCTGGATCAAAGTCGCCGCCAGAAATCCTGAGGCGCTTCTCGCTTCAATGTTGGGTCAGTGGGGACTATTTTCATTGAGAGTTCAATACTAAGAGAGGTTTCAGTTAGGTTTCTAGCTAAACCTTCAGCGAGTATTTCTATTGGGCACATTATTTGACCAAGATCATTGCAAATGGAACCGATTCAAGTTTCTACATTTATAGAGGCGATAATCGTGATGAGCGCATGATTATTTGAGACTGATAATGAATTTATCCTAGCTATTTCGTGTGAACGTGGTACGTAAACTGCTATTGTTTCAGGTGACGGTGGATACGGACGTCGCACTCTGCTGCACCAGATACGGGATATGCTTGCATGTGCAAGGTACCACCCACACCTTTACGCATCGCCTGAGGTTAAGGTTCTTTTCGCCTGTTCACAACTTGTCCCAGAACAACTGATTCGAATTGTCGAAACGGCAGGTGCTAAAGTAATAACCATCGCTCGAACCGACAGCGGCGTCGACGACAGGTGAAACCTAGGTGTTGCATCACTACATATCGTCATAAAGAACGTTGATCTCATCCTTTGTGGCTAACTCTAAAGAGCACTACTTGTAGCAAAAATAATACTTTATGCAGTTCAACAGATACGGCCCTGTATGTTATCTGTAGTTGCCATTGAGTAATCTTTTCCATTAAGCAAAAAAGTATTTGGATTAATTGTTAATTCGCCTATTTAGATGATTGCATTACTCTTGTGAATCCCTAATGGTTGACAAGTCGTTTACGGATGCGTTTGAAATTCCTTATTATTACAGCGGAGATCTCATAACTCGTGATAACTCGATTTTTCGAGCTTTGCGACTCGAGGAGGTACCCGAGAACGCGGTGTTGAACCTGGACGTCTCATCAATGATAGCCTATGTTTCAGCGCTCACTAACGGACGCGCAAACTTTCGGTCAATACTCGGAGAAGTTATGCTTCAGTATCCCGATTCAATGTGTTTTTTCAACATGCACTGATTGATTAATCTGCATGTACCAATTTTCTAAATTTGATTACAACTTCAGGGCAGGGGTGGCGTATCTGCAAAGGACGTCGTATCTATTTCGACAATTATTTTAGTTCATTTGGATAATCCTCTCATTTATTCTTTACGCAGGACAATGATTTATGCTATTTAGGTAATAAAACATGATATGTAGTGTTTTACATAGAGCGCTTTCATTGAAAATAGGTGCTGATGTCGTCTTTTGTCACGGTTCTCGTAATTATCTCAGCAATATTTCGCCCGAACGAAACCTAAACCGATGTTAAAAAGAGAGCATACCTATTCGCAGCTTTTAAATAAACGTGTCTATAAATTTCCTTAGGAAATTGTATTTCTTACTAAAATGCCTCAGTCATTACAAGCGCTCCTGAAAATGGAACAAAATTATAGTAGTACTATATATGAAAACTCTGAAATCAGATTCAGCCATTTTTCCATAAAGTCTGTTGCCTTTGATGCTGATTTTTGTCACTTGATAGGTTTCAGGAAAATATCCTGACAGAGCAAGCTGAAAGCGAACGAATCGAGCCCGTCAAGCCTGTCCTCAAGACGCTCTTCTCGTCTAGAAAACTTATCTGTTGTCAGAGCGCTTATGACGTAAGCATTAGTGTAATACTGTTCGACATTTATAGACAAAAGCTCAACGATTATGTATTCTAGTGGATCTTCATTGAAATCTGAACAGGTTTACCAAATCAATGTACTTATAAATAATTGAGCAACGACTAGTTGATGATTATTACTCAATGAATCTTTGCCGAAATGTCTGTGGTTGCATCATTTTAGGATTTCAAACAAATCGCGAGCGTAATGGCGGGTCCAACGGAGGATGCAGCTACGGTGGAGCTGTTAAAACTTCTCGAAGTTGTGCCGGATGAGCCTTCACAGAAAACATCGGATCTTGACATGAAGGGGAAAATTAAAAAACGACCTTTAGTTATCTTTGGTAAAGTTCTCATTTTCAAACATTGAAATAGAGACTGAACAAAGTTAATGTTTACTGTCCAAACGTACAACATAAATATTTACGTATATTTGCAGAAAAAGAAATTCCATATATTGTTATCATAGTCTTCCATGATCAAAATTAAGTTATAACCAACCGTTTTCCTCTTCTTTCTATGTTGATATTATAATTGAATTTTCGGTCGGTTGCTTTGAGATTTGTTTCGACATATATTTTAATTAAATATATAGGGTTTCTTCATATATGGAGATTATTAGCTTCGTTGATTTTCTGCCTATTCCTTTCGGGCACTGCACAATATTTTACGAAGCAGGATTCTTTTCGATAGGCGGACGCTGAAAATATGTTCGAGTAAGTATACACTACCTCAGAAGATAAAGTTTGGTCACAAAAGCATAACATCTTCATTAATTTTTATTCCATGCAGGTACTGGGGACACTCACAAGGCTGTAACGATTACGGCCAACATTGGTTTCCTGCGGGCTGCAGCTGGTCAGGGGGTTCATTTCGTTGCATTCGTTCACCCCTCTCGAGCCCTCACCGAGAACAAAGAGATAACAGCTGTAGCCCTCTGATATCATACGGACTGTCTTATTTGGAGAAGCTCTGCGTCACAGCTGAAAAGTTGGAACAACAAAAATAATGATCTTATTTTCAATAAAAAATGGCCTCCCGTAAAATTCGAATGGCCTACTGATAGCCCTTATCTTAATTATTACTTACCTAAATAGAAATGTGTGCAGATCCATAAAAGACCTTCTTACGTATCAATGACGTAATACCGAAGTTATATCAGCTTTACCTTGAAACAGCGTTAATCGACATATTAGTACATGCTGTACATGCTGTATGTCCAAAGTTTCTGAAAGTTAAACTAAAGCATTCAAAGCTATTTACGTTTCGATTTGTATGCAGTAACTTAGGTGGATGTCAAGGACTTCACATGTTTCAGCAGCTTTACATATATTCATCGTGCATTGCTAACGGCCTTGAGTTCACGACGATTACGCTTCTATTTGCATTCAACAACAGTGTAGTTTGGAGGCAATGTGGCCTTTTTTAATATATATATATATATATTTCGTTTATATATATATATAGCGTTTCGTGAACTAAGTCCATGTAATAGATCACTTAGGAAGTAGTCCTATGGTTTATGTTAAAATTAAATTAAAATTATAACTAATTTATACTAGATGTATTAGACACTAGCAGAAAGGGAGTGACGAAATATTAAGTATTTATATTTAATAGCAGCTATTGATACTAAAAAAAACCCATGTACAAAAATAAATCTTGTTTCTTCAAAGGGACAAAAGCCAGTAGAGCGAATTTTGACACACATGTAAGAGTGTTAATAAGGAAATTTATACGTGTATATTTTGTGTAAGCCCCTTCTTCATGTGTCATTTTTCTAATGCAAGATAATAAAGCGTGCCAAAAACGTGCTTCTTAATTAGTTTCCTCGTGTTCTTCGCTAGCTGATCCTCATAAAAAAAAATGTATAGATTTTGTATTGAGATAAAACGCTGGTAAAGCTCTTTAAAGGAATATACAGATTGTAGCTAGTCTGAATATACGGGGAAAAATTGTCTATGTCAATCGAGTGGTATTATGTGAATGGTAATATTATGTGCAGCACAAATTGTGTTGTGTAACTCCTTTATACGAATACATTTGGGCCCATATAGATAAATCGTGCACTAATAAAGCAGGGTTTGTAACCAATAAACGCTGTAATAAGTCATAAAAGCTATAATAAGTCATAAAAAAAAGTGAAAGCGTCAGTGTTTGAACCTACATTCGGCTTTTCTTGTCTCCGCAAAAAAAAAGAAGCGAGAATGACTTCTCAATATCGACTATTTAATAAATAGAAGTTAGATAAAGGCAAGAGAAGTGGTAGGTTTGAGAATTTAATTGCGAAACTAATAAATTCATATTATTTATCTAATTATGAGACCACACGAGGAATGTGCCACTTGTTGCCTAACGCTTCACTAGGCAAGATTTTCGTTTCCGTTCTTTGCTGGAAGTGCTTAGAATGCATTTACGGAGACACAAATATGCCCTAAACGATAGCTGACTCACCTTTGACGAGCTGGCAAAATCATCACAAGGGCAACCCCTGTAAATTTCACATGTGCAGTATTGGCACTAAACGGATGATTCCTATGACTTGTACGTTTCTAACCCCGGTCTCTGAAGGTCACGCGACAAAAACGTGGATGTTAAGTAAAAAACTACAGCAAGAGGCATGCGAAAGCAAGAGCATCTGACATCGTCTGTTTTATAATGACGTGTAGCATCTTATAAACGCGTCAAGTACATCCTCTCGTGTGTCTAGGGTTTTATTATTACGGTGCGCTTGGAAAGCCGCTGAATGAGGGCCTAATTGATTTCTTGTAATTTTTTTTTGTCTCGAAAATACATATTCAAATAGCAACATATATTACGAAACTGAAAGAACGCAAAGTTACCCATATAATTTTTTTTGTTTTCGTATACCCATAATGTTAGTCAATTTTCCAGACATAAAACCTCAATAAAGGCAATTGTTGGAAAGCTTAGATTCGGATCTGAAATTTTCCCAAACAAAAAAAAACAACAAACTACAAAACAAGCAAGTGATTAGCTGCTCAATCATATTTAGATAATTCAGGTCTGTCTTTGCATTCTTATAGAATAAGCGGTTTGGTCGTTAAAGTTTGCCATTAGGATTTAAGTACACTATCATAATTCACGTAAAGCATCTCCATATAAACAACAACAGAAATACCGGTGTCATTCCACTGCTTCTCAAGAATCTCCCCTACCACGATATGCTGACAACGATCTAAGCGTGTGCGTTAGTCACACGAATTGAACAGGCTGCGGCCTGAATAAAGACAACGAAAGAGAGAGCTAGCCTGTGTTAGGCCTCTCCAGAAGGTTGAGGATTGTAAAGGATTTCACGTCGCGTGCGTAGAATTTCACCCTTCTCCCTTCCGCCGCTCACTGTGACTCTGCTCCCCTATGCCTGGCGGTGATGGCTTTGTTGCTACCACTACGAGAAAAGGAGGTAAGGATAGGAGGAGCATACTTCGTAGTGGGATTGCGCACAACAATGGGTCTGACTTGTTGATGAGGGAGAATGGTAAGAGGCAATCCTATAGCACCTGACCCAGTAGATTCCCGATCTGGGGATGAGCAACTTTTCGTAAGGGTACCGCTGCAGGAATAGAAGGACTAGGGAGGTCGAAAGGAGGGGTTAAACAGCCGGGAGAACAGTCTAGGGTACCCCTGTGCTGTAGGAAGTCAGTTCAGAGAGCGTCAGAGGAACCCGATTCGGCTTTACAGGGGTAGCCTGAATAAACGATAAGGTACTGCAATGAACGCACGCTTAGGCAGATATACGTTCTTCCTGCATATGCTGAAACCAACGAGGTGTCAGCGCCAGACATTCGTGGTCATGCAAAAAGAAAATGCTAAGGTTTATAATATACATATAGGAGTACGTATAGGATGTAAGCGTGAAGCTTGCGCCCGAATAATACGTGCACTGGAATGTTCCATTGATGCGCAGGATGCGTAGATTATTGTATTTGACCACTACAAGCTCCTTTCATAAATGTTTACTCAGAGCTAAAACTGTAAACAGTAAGCGTGACGAAATTAGGTTTGGTTATATAAAAATTATATAAATACGCTTAATGGATTGGTTTGATGCATTAGCAGGATCAGAACCAGTATCAGTGCAAGATGCATCACTGACTGTATATGTACGCCGAATACTCTTAAAAGCTCTGCAAAGTAAAGGCATTGAACGGTATTTTGGTGATGCACGAATACAATATTTATCCAGCTTCCGTTAAGCAGTTCCTGTTTAATTGAATCTGTCTACTGAGCAATACTGTTTGCAAAAGTGCTTGAGCGAATAGAGACCCTGTAGGAAATGCAGCTAGATTTATTCACGTAAGGGGCTGCGTGAAGTCCACAGCGCAGGGAACCCAAATATGATATTAACGCGAATGAAAAATTCTCGCCAGAAATATTAACTGAACCGAGGTGCCTGAAACCAACTTTCCGCTTTCATACGGATGATCTATGACCCTATTGCAATGGAAGCTGCGATAAAAAGGACAGACAGGTATCGTCACCGAAGTGTCGCTAATGGGTCCTTAATGGCACTGTTAATCATCGCAGGCGTTCGTTTTACACTCGTCGAAATATGATGCCGTTACATACCACCCAACTAAATACATTTAATAATACGCAAATCATAATGGGGTGAAGTGTACATTTGCACTTAAAAAGTCTATATACTCGGCCAGTTAACCCCACAGCCATCAACTATAGACGGTCGTAGGGCTCACACTGGTTGCAGGTTCGAGTGAAGGGCATAACCGTCTACATTCGTCAACTTTTCTATTACTCGAATTATTCATAGGGAAAAAATCAAAATGCTCAAGCTTCTTTTTCAGTTTCGTAGGTAAACGCTGCCACTGTAATACTGCAAAAGCTTGCTGACATTGTAGTCGTAAACACCTGAGTCAACTGTACTTCACAATATTTGTAATATTACATATACATCTAAACGAAAATTCGTCGTTCACGCAATACGTAAACGTTTAGCGTATTCTATACGTATGACGATGTCTAAATAAAGTTTAGCATATCATAATAATAGCTGATCCCTTGAGCAATGCTTGAGCAAAACCTGGAACTTTCAGACATCGACGCATTGAGGAAAGCTAAATACGCTAGAATCACTTCCTCTCATGTTAATCTGATCATAGGCTTATGATACCCGATAGGGACAGGGAACTTTTTAGCGCGCTTTTCCTGTAAGATATAAAACAGGGCAACAAATCTTCATTTTGCGTTGATCACACACGGATGACGCATAGAATTCGTGTGATTAGCACAGTATGCGTAATATATTTGCCCACCAACCGACAATAGCGACTCGTGATGGTTCAGTTTTGAGTCCAAACATAGACCTAGTTCTTTTCATGTTGGAGGCGGCCAGCCGCCTGACGTAATGCCCAACGGCAGAAGCACTATATGTAAAGCACAAACCACATCTTTGATGATGCATGGTACTTAGTGTTAGATAGCTCTGTTTTCTGATCTTTGCGAGCTGAATCTGCTAGGGAAAAAACCGGTTGCTATTAGTTCCGTTGTACATTTACTATCATTAGCTATGATAATGTTAGTTGTCGCTAGAAAATAATGTAATGTACCTGATTTATGAACATCAATAATAATCTTATTTAGTGCGGTCCGGGTATTACTGGGTATACCGATGCCTGGCGATGTTGGCATCCACCTTCGTCAGCCTTCGTAATAGGTTACGAATCTGAGCCCGCTGTGATATGTAAAGTCATTTCCAAACCGTCCCAGCTATACTAGCAGCCAAATTCGATGAATCAATGAATAGAAAAAAACGGCGCATAAAATCCGTTTCGGATGCAGAGCTCTTGACGATGTCCGCCATAGGGTTAAAGGGCTTTGAAGTGGCCGTAAAAGAAGAATGCAGCGGAGGAGTTCTCGTTTAAGCGACATCATCATTCGACGTAACGCAGAAACAGATGTTCCTGGCTACCTAATCAATGGAGCCCTGTTTAAAACCGGAAGAAGAACATTGCCGTTTTGTTCCCTTGTTTAGTTTGAGGGAGGTCAGGCTGAAGCCGCGATCATGTGTTGTGACTCTGGGAAGATGTGTGAGCGTGAAGGCATCTGAAAAACTGTGCAGGAGCTACTAGAGTGCTCTCATGTCGGCTCCGGCATATATTCACAAGTCAGAAAGAGGGCGACTCGTAACGAAGATTGCCAAGTTTTACAGCCTAAGGGGGAAGAACGCGCATATGCCGACGTCCGCCCCCTTTTTATTTGGAAATCTACGATTGGAAAAGCGATCGGTTGCAGAAGAGGCCAAGGTGCGTACGCGTGATCATCAACAAGCGTAGTCTTAGCAGTCGAGGACAAAAGTTAAGTCTGGTCTGAGTAAGCAGAACAGGTCTTTCAGCTTTGCAGGCACGGCGCGGGAATGGCGGGGGCAATGACATCGTCTTGTTACAGCTTGGGCGACTCGGTTATCGCAGCATGTCTACTGAATCGGCTCTTCTCAACAAAAGCTAGTCGAGGGGACGGGCAATTGTAAGCGATACCTTAGGACAAGTGTGTGGGTAGCATGGCCGAGTGTAACGGGACGGACTAAAAGTACGTTGAGTAGCAGGTATTTTCGTCGATTTCGTTGCATCGAAACGAGGTGTCGCCGAACTCAATTACCGTTGTGCCGGCATTAGTAAGCCGTCACCACAATAGCCATCTTCACTTTGGCTTTGGCAGATCCCTTTGGTTATTCGTGTGGTTATGCCAAAGCGATTAACAAAGATAAAAACATGCATTTCACCTTAAGTTACCAATCAGCAAATACTCAGTAAGATTAGTGGATTCACAGAATTTTATTTGGATTTAGTTTCAATCTAACTTAGGAAGAAGTTATCAAGACGTGCATATGATGTATTTTTATAGGGATTATGTAACCTTCACAATAACATTTGCAAAACTATTATGCGTTTCGTTAGAGAACCGTGCGATGTTTCTGTTGACGTCTGTAGTGGCTCCCGTTTCTACCATAAGAATAGAGATTAGTTCGTTATGACATACAAAATTAGGTATTGTAGGCCGTATTGTAAATGCATCCGATTGGCGCACGCACAAACTTCCTTCATTTCATCAACTGAAAAAAGCACTTACTAGTAGAGACTCGGAAGCACAGCTTACTGCCTCGACAGATCTTATCGTCCATTCCGTACCGTAACTAGCTTATTGCCACGTGAGTCTGTGTTTTAGATTTGTTTTACGACGTGTACGGATGACTTCAATCAGTGCCATTACGAAATTCTCGATATCGAGGTGTATAAATGTATGTGAGATATTAAAGAGTAGTTATATGTACCTAGCGCGAGTTGTGTATAATAATAATAATTATTATTATTGTTTCGTTTGGAAACGTTTTCTTTTCTTCTCAACTGAGTATGTCCATTAAGCTTACCTGACGCCAGGAACTTCACATGAAGGTAAGTGAAATGTCCGCGTCCAGTTGCGATGCTTATCTCGCGCACGTAGTTGTCAGTCTTGGTTATATATACCAGAGTATGCCAGTATGGTCGTAGAGTTTCGGTACGTAAGAACGTTAAGCGGACCTTGCACTTTGCTTCAAGAGGAAACAGGAGAATCTAACGGGCTGGAGAGTTGGGGACTGGAAGCCATATGTATGCGGTCGGGTAGTCATTTCCGCTGAGATTTCCGGTCACACACATATTTACGATGGCACGGCAGCTCGTCGCAGGCCAACGTTCGCCGCCTTTCCTTAAGTCACACCTCTGTTCTTGAATCCGGAGCGATACCGAATACAGGTCTTGACATCCTAGTAACGTGCTTATCATGATCGCTACTTGCCCTTCGTATTCTAATGATCTGGACCTTAACTGAATTGTCGTACAATACGCAGTTGGCTGCATCAGTTGGGTTGAGGGCAAGACACATTGTTACTCTTAATGCTTGATATTTTTTTGTTGCACGCACGCTAAGAGAGACATATGGAACGCTTAATGAAATTTGAAGGAAATTAATAATAGTAAGAGATTCAAAACCATTTACTACGGTTGCTTGAAAAAACGTGCTTTTGTCCACAAAGAATATACGGCTTCTCAAGATAGATTTGGCAGTGTCTTCTAGTTATCGAGTAAGCCATACATTGAACTTGACTGATAAGGAAGTTTAATCTGCTCGTAACGCGGGACAGAAAATTTAACCATCGAGTATACGATGTATTTTTCTTTCAACAAGCGAAAAATGTATCGGAAACATTTCGTAGATTTTGATAGGTTTTTGTTTGGAGCGAAATCTTATGAAAACCAACCCGTTATGTAGTACAATGGCTTGTTTACCTGGGGTGGGACCCTGCGTACGTATACTAGAATTTTACTTTTTATATATAGAATGGTTCGCTCTCTCTTGCAGTGCCATCAGAATTGTGGGGTTAAATTAAAATACAAGAAATCTTGGCTTCGTGCAATGGCCTGCATAATCTTCTATATAGCCTTATCACCCTTTTGTAAATTCCGTTCATAATAGAAGCTGCTCTTTTTAGTGAGGTGCAGTCATTAAGCAGCAGTGGTAGCAAGCGATCTATGATAATCTACTTTATTTCTTACTGAACAACCAAAGTAGAGGCGCACTATCATTACTATTGCCGTTACTGCCTCCTCTCCCATGCCGGAGCGGAGGTGCGCCATACTTCGGTGACCCTTTTTACGTGCGGCTTTCGTTTAGTCTCGAGGGGTACCGTTGGCGATGTGGGATCTGCCGTTTGCTGCAACGGCTTCTCATAAGGCTGCGTGACAAATTGAAACTTCTTCTCTTGCTGGAACCGCCATCGCGGCTGCTGCCGCTCGTGTCTTGCCAAGTCCCTCTCCTTGACAACAAAAGGAGCAATGCCATGCAAAAAACAGTAGAAGGAAAAGAAAAGTAGAGAGAGAAACAGCAAGCGAGAGCTGATCCAACTTTCAACTCATAGCCCAGTACAGCGTAGCTTAAGCGCTCCATACCATCCATGCGCTCTTCGTCATTTTCGTCCTTTAGTGCTGAAAGGAGCCCTTCTTTCTGATTCTGCTCCCTTAATGAAACCATGCCGAAGGGGAGGTCGTAGTCGGAGACCTTAGGAAAAAGCAGTCTGCCTTTATCTCCATAGCTAACCTTTAGTACCCAATAGGCGGTTGGGGCGTTGAGAACTGCGATAAGAGCCTAGTCTCTCGCCTCTATGCAAGAGCCCCTCGCGTGACAAGCCTACCGAAGGAGCTTTCAAGGGCTATATACGAAAACTGCTCTTTACTTAGTGGATTCTCGACTACTATTGCTACTGGTCTTTCTGCGATGCGCGCTCCAAATCGCTTCGGTGGCCACGGCCACCCACGTCCTTCGCTTCGTTCTCCTTCGCATAAATTTCGACTATGAGTAGTATTTCCTACTCCCATTTTATTTCCACTACTTCTATTTAGAATGCCCTATTTTCCCTGACTTACCACGACTCGCCTGTGGTTCGTTGGGGATGGGGGCAAAAAAGCTACCCTTCGGAACCTAGCTCAGCAATAGCACCAACCGACAGCGCTCACATTCAAAATGAGCCAACAAAAACGCCAGAGCGAGACTAGGGATCCGACTCCTCGATCTCCGTTGCATTGGAAGAGGAAACTGAGCAAGACGAATTGCTTTTGCCCAATGACAGGCTGCTTCGGGGGATGCCGACGACCACGACGAAGATGGTGCTAGCGGAACTGGCAGTTGCCTTTTTCTTTAGAAAGCTCGCCCGTCTTGTTGCCCTATGCTTGCCAACGCTCGACACCGTGTATGAGCGTTTACATGTATATATTTGTACACATATG
>NW_019213376.1:79971-110330 GCF_002532875.2 Varroa jacobsoni
TTTCTTTCGCCGACCTTACGTATTACTCGTGTCATATATAGTTGGGCAACGAGCCGTAAAAGCCTCGCTTTCAATAAGGGAAGTCTGAAATAAACATGGGGTATTCTAGAAATAGGACTACTATCGTCACAACTCTACCCTACTACTGGCCAATTCGCCCACTAAGGGACATATTAGAGAAAAGGTTTAAATAGCATTTGTTTGTTATGCAAAATTGGTTTCGTTATTTATGGTATAATAGGTGCCTATTCGAATATGCCTTATATATTTACAGAAACTTAGTGAAATTATTGCTATGTTAAATATGCTGGTAAATTTAACTTAATAAGTTCTCATACCGGGCCTCAACTATTGTTGGATACAAATACAAAGAAGTACAAAATATCAGCTGAGTCTCCACCGTTGGTCAGACGACCATAGAGATGGCTGCATCATGCATAAATGCACACTTTTACAAAATGTATGGTACTGAACGCTCGGAAGACGGCAAAGCTTCGGCTGTCAACTGTCAAGCTGGATGAGAAGTTTCACCTAGTTCAGCCGCGGCAAGGTTCTCCTAGAGAAACATCTCCTCTGAGGAAACGAAAGTCTTCGTATTCGAGTTGGGATAATGCTGTTCGGTGGACGCAGGCAAACTACTGGGCAGCCTGTCAAACAAGCATTGCTCGACCTATCGCGTCACGAACTCATGGGCTGTAGCAGGTTAATGATCAAATGAAAGCAAGAGCGTAATATGGAGGCAAGGTCCTCTGCTGCGCGAATCTTCCCGGCCCTCTCGTTATTTCTTTTAGGCACTTTTTCTTCGCCATTGAGAAAAGGACCTGAGCGAGCCTTACGTGCGACAGTACACAGCTGCATTCAAGTGTTTTCACTGAACGATATTTTGGTACTCGAGACATTTTTGGGCGACGGAGCAAGCTTGCGCAGCGTGTAAATCACACGATATGCAAAGTGGATATAGACAAGCTGCTTGACGTATATCAACGGCTTTTTTGAACGAGCTCACGCATGAACCCACTACTAGGTCTTGAAAGGAGGATCGTCTTTTTCAGGCTGTCACAGATTTCTAACCGAGAAAAAGTTGCCATTGATAGTTTCTGCCTGGCTCTGGACGTTTGGGCGAATTTTTTTCCAAAAATAGCTGTAAACGTATTCGTAGTGGCTAAATACTATACCTTTTAAAAACGTAATTCACAGCAACGAGGGCGTTGACAATGCTTCTGGCTCCTTATTTCTACCAGCACTAGAATAGACCATGAACGATGAAAACAACAGCTAAATTTTTCAAACCTGGTGCATCCGATTGTGATCAAGGCGTATTTATGCAGTCCCAGAGTCTCAATTATAAAGTCTTCTATTATTTCCGTGTTCTCTAGCGGACAGTTCAGATAAGTACACGATAGAAAATAAAGCCAAGGTTTCATCTGAGGAAAGTTGAGACCTTAAGAAGTGCTACCAATGCTAATAGGCATTATTTCACCGAGGTTGCAGCGTAAGGAAAGGTATCGACAAGATTAATGTGTAGGAATGACGATTTCAGTGAACATCTAATGAAGCACTAGGACGGGCATCTGTTCAGGGATAACGGGAGAGTCTTGGATTTGTGGCTTGTTGTACGGCTGATTTGAGAACAACGTATCAACCTCCGTTCTTCAACGGTTGAAGCATGTTCGTGAAAGCATCAGAGTTTGGCGGAACGTCCACGACACGGTATTTGCCTTGTTTTGTCATATCAGGGATACTACAGTATTATGGAACGATAGGTTATCGTGCATGTAGCCATAATTTTGCCACGATGCCGAATATTTGCTACACGAACACGCTTTGCTGACATAGACGAACCGGTAGGTTGTCGAAAGGTAAAGCTGTTTTGTCAAACAATTTTGCCGTAATGTCTATACCGCGCCTCTGTGGCAATTGCGTGTGTACGATCGCTACTTGGGTAACGAATATTGGTATTTCAATATTACCCGCAAAGCCCTTTACGACAGTTGCACTTTTCCTAGCAGTGAGAGTATACTTCGAAGTACTCTACTTACGCGCTTATGCTTCAGAGTATAACACAATGCCACAATATTTTAATGGCTAGAGCGCGTGTTTTGTGATCGATTCCAATCAATGGCTTTTTGCAAATCGATTACGACAGTTATGCATAGGAAGTGTCATCACTCGGTGAGTCCTGATACCTTTAAGACATCAACGAACTCCAGGATTCCTTTGTTTAGTTTAACATTTGGGTACCGCATACTATCCAATTCACTGGGAAAGATTAGTTCTTCAGTTAAATTCGTAGCCTCTGCAGGTTGTGACATGACAACAGTTGAACAACAACAACAACAACAACTTTGTGCACTCTCACGAACGGTGTAGTATAATATTTCGGTTGTTGGCAAAGCTTAAGCAGTTACTCGTAGTTTCTTCCGGACCGATTGCCGAAATTATTACGTTTACCGTTTAATAATAGTGCTAATAATGATAGATAAAATAAGAAACATAGTACAATATGGTGCCTGATACTGGACGAACCCGGCGAGTCCGTTCCGGCACCTTGAACAGTGACCAGATAAGTTTCTAGGTCGGTTTTTGAAATGTTTTCTCTAACACGCTATATTTCCCAGAGGAAACGGAACGACTATTCACAAATGTGTTTGCTAAAAATGATATATGGCATTGACAAATAGCAATGGATTGGTACAAGCAAATCAGGCTACAAATGCGATCGGTCAGAAATTGAGAACAATATTTCAAAATGTTTGGCGTAATCAAAAAAAACTAGCTTTTCATATAATATTCTGGATGCGGCGATGAAGTCCGGCAGTAAGATCGGTGAGACCAGTTTCAGATCTGTCAGAGGTAGTTGCATGCCAACGGAAGAGATGCACAAGTTGCGGCGTTTATAATATGTTAGGTAGTCTGGATAGCATCGTTTGCCTATAGCGGAACAAAATCAGCTTCGGAAAGATCTGCTTAAAACGTAAGACTAGTCCATTAAGGTCGTTTCGTGATGGCACACTATAACATGTATGAGTATTTTTCCCTATAATGGAAATCGCTGCTACGAGCGGACAGTAAGCTTGTCTAGCAAATCAAATGGAATTAAAGTTGTTTAGAAGGTGAAGAGAACGGATCCGTTTGGTCACGCGAACGTGACTTCTACCAAGGATGCCCTATTTGCGGTATAGGTTGTCAAACACAACAGCTCAATAATTAGTTGACTTTGGTAGGATAACAGCGGTTGGCAAAGCGGAGAGAAGTCGTCTTCTTTCCAATGTTCTATCGCTCCATATCTGGCAATAGCAGAGAAAGACCATGAGCAATTCAAAAATCAAAGATGTCACTTATCATGGGGGACCTACCTGTGTATTTACGAGTGAAGAAAGCTTGTTAATATAATGTTATTGAGTTTAAATACGGTCATATTTGAGAAATAAAATTGCTTTATACAATCAGCATATTTTTTACCGTGTTTTCTTTTTCTAGATACATTTGGACTCATTCAGACTACTAAACTTTTTTTTTTTTTTAAATTAGTACCTAAGGTACACAGTATACGAACTTATCTTGTGCCTAACTGGGAATATTGCTGTATACCACTAAAATATGTTAATATCATATGCGTTTGTAATTTCGAGTTAATCGGAAAATATAGGCAAGAAAACTGTAGATTCAGTAGGACGATGGCAGTAAGACTTACCCAAAGGCGCCCGCAAATGGTCACTATAAATCATGAAAGCTATAGTGTTTCCCAGATCCGCTGATAGGCTGCCATTTATCAAAAACATCCATGCGCACGTATGTGTTTAATGGATGAAAACAGTATTCAAGCTTATTTCCAAGGTGTGAAAGTCCGCTTGAAGATACTTTACTAGATGTGCATAAACGAATATGTCCGCTGTTGTTTTCGCCATGTCGCTGCTAACTATGAAATCGCTTGCTCTCTTATTTTTTAATAAACCTTGCCCAATACGCTCAGTCAATAGCTAACTTCAATCCGTCATCTATTTTTTTTATGCGCCTGTCTTTTATTCAGTACCGTTTATGCCAAAGTATGGTGCAAAGCAAGTCGTTTGTGGACTTTTGCTGTAGGGTGCCCTTTTTAGCGTTTCCACCAGTAGCCGTAGCTGAGGCATCAGTAAGGCAAAGATAACGGTGAGTACTAGCTACTTTTGTTACCAGTTGTAGGCATATTCCACTATCGATGGGGTCCTTGGTCGCTTCCCGCTGAGTACGAGTTGCGAGCAGGCAACTTCTGCTTTCCATCTTCCTAACTAACCTCGAGGGATCGCTGGCATTCTGGTGTGCCCCTCCTTGAACGCTATTCACTGGACTAATGCTTTTGCTGTTGTTGCCGTTGTTTCGAAGCGGCTTTGGCAAGAGCTTGAGGGGATTGGCCGGCTGAACTCTGTTGTTACCTAGGGAGCAGGAACACAGCAATCTCGAGGCAAATCCTCGCCCTGTACCAAAAACCCCACCTCCCCAACAGTTGCTCCGTTTCCTGTTTCCTGGACACAAACGAGGGGTCATGGGCTTTGTGAGGCTGCTGCCTTCGCTTGCGAGTTCAAAATCTCCCTTCAGAACGTCGCTATACGCTTGGCGAGCAAGCATTGGAGTTTTGAGCCGTCGCGTGTACAACTCAGGGACGTGCTGCTTTGTTCTCCAACTGATCGTAGCCGGCCATTGTCCCGGACTCCCCGTCGCCAATCATCCGACCGCCTCTCAAATGCCATATCGCATCCCAGCCCACGTAGAACACAGCAAAGACACTGGTGATCAACTGGGTAGTCGTGTAGCTGGTTGCAACAGCTGCTCTAAGATGAGGCAACTTTGGGAAGAAGAGAAAAATACAGGTTCAACTACAACTCAGCTAGTTCCAAAGAGGGGTACGGAGTTGTTATGGAATCGACTGAGAGATTGGTTGGGCTACACAGACAGGTCAAGATTATCCTTTCTCTTTATTTAACGCCCCTTCCATCTAGCTCAGTTTAGCTTTTCCGCCTGGTTCGATTCAATGTGCACTAGCGTAACCTCCTCGGATCAAACCACCCTCACGACAGAGTGGGCCGGTTGTATCGCAAAGCCCGTTGTTGTTTGGTCGTGGCATTTATCATATATTGGTTGATAACTGAAGATAAGAAGGCGATACGATGTCAAGGGTGTACTTTGATGCTGGCTATCTTTAAGGTACAGACACCCTGAAGATAACCATTCTTGTCATAATACGCGTCGTCCTTAGCGATAACGAAAGACCGACTTGGGAAAGCCTCCGAGCCTGTCTGAAATTTTTCACTGAAGATGCGCCAGTCAACAGTAGGATATGTCAGTAGACACGACCTGAATTTCTCTAAGAAGTTATGAAGAGCGTCCGAATATGTCGACCTGTGTGTATGTAAGATTTTTAGCTCTTACAAAATTTCGAGACACGAGAAGCGCTGTAAATGTAAGAAGACGTCATGCATATACGCACTTATAGAAGACTCTTGCTGTTTTCCAGATGAAAAGTGGATGCTCGTAACTGTTACGCGACAGTACGTAACATGAAGGCATATATATGCGTTCATAAAAAGTCATTCTAAAATCGCTGGCACCGTGCATAGACTACATCGGAAATCATTCATTCATTCATTCATTATAAAAGAAAGATTTCATAAAAGAAAGATTTAGTATCGTTGATGAAATATACGCTTTCCTTTACTCGAAATTTTTCGAAGTTTGCATCTTCTTCACGCTGCCATCGTATTAGTTTTTTGTGTCTATAAAAAAAAATATGAAAGCGCATGTCACGAGGAAACGCTCGCTGAATTATCGAGACCTATCTTCAACAATTTGCAGCAGTTACAGTTTTCCCAGATGTGTTTCTGCATACAGCGTTGCGGAAAATTATGAGGCGAGAGCAATTGTTATTTAGAAGACTAAGTATTTTTCAGGACCGCGGCTTTTTGCTTAATTAGCAGTAGCCTTTTAACTTCGCTTCGTTATCTTTGCAGTGAATCGTATGTATATCATGATGGTACAGCCCATCAACCTTTCCACAATGGGGTTCTATTTTATTTCATTATAAGGGCCGTCAAGGGTTTTTTTTCTCATATACTTAATTATAAACTTAGTAATAATCAGCTCAGCTTTAGAGCTGAGCTAGACATTCATTGTCAGACATCCACCATCGTAGGGTTTATGAGAGTTAAGAACAAGCATGAATTATCCTGGTATGAATGCAAGACTCGTCCATCTTCACGACTCAAAGGCCGCTAAATTTAATCGTACAATCATACTATCTGAGCTATACTAGTGAACTTTTCCTAGCTGTTCCTTTAGTGCAAGTTTATGGGACAGCAGATCAACCTCGTGAAGCTTCAGTTTTGTAGAACCTACACAGGCTAATGATGTTGAGAAATTGGCCATGTGACTTTTGTAAGACGAACCCATTGGATTGAAACCCATTGGACACACATCACAGACTAGATATCCGAATCTGGTTGACGCAGTAAAAAAGGTATCGGAAAGATTTAAACCCGCAGGTCATTCAGGCAAGCATTTGAAGGGAACAAAGATTACATCCAAACGAATTCTTTGTGGATGCTTGCGGTCAGTTTACTGCAATGAACACCGGTGCCCCACCAAGCAGATGTGTATTGGCGTATCCACATGATTTCTTTCCTGAAGTTTTTAGTTGAGGTTCGATACGAAGTGTGCGGGTGACTGTCTGACGTGGAATCAGTTGAACGCTAGTCCAGAACTTGTTCCATGTAATGGAAGTACGATGATGGTTAGCCATTAGAATAACACAAAAAAGCCGAGTCCTATTCATTGCTTTATGCAGAAAAATGAATCTATTCACGTAATCCACGAATGCAAATTATTGCTACCATTGTGCCTCGCTAGGATTATAATACGGTCGTGATCGTGGTCGCACCAGTCTCGTTGATTTATGATTTTGCCCTAGCAGATGCAAAATTCTGCCCAGGGGTTGATCTTCTATAGACGTGTTATCCGTTCCCCCCAGTTGGCTGTCTGTTTCCCAGCGTATTTAGTACACAAAATCGGCAAACTGTCGAAAATTTTTTTATACAGTTGTGGTTCCTCATTAAAAAACGGACTGTGTGAAGTCTTACGAACGACACCGGCTCAATTATCATAGCACAGTACAATGTTACTGGGCTG
This sequence comes from Varroa jacobsoni, assembly GCF_002532875.2. NCBI lineage: Eukaryota > Metazoa > Arthropoda > Arachnida > Mesostigmata > Varroidae > Varroa > Varroa jacobsoni. The sequence goes on from NW_019213376.1 coordinate 87,130, forward strand.
TTTTTAATATCATTTTTTACATTAATCAGCAAAAATTTTTGAGTATAGTACTAATGGCCAATATATATAGCAGTGAGTAGACTGACCTGACTTGTCAATAAGACCCAACACTGTTTCCACCGATCCGGGAGAGTTTACTAAAATATGTGATATTGATGCATCTGAATTTTTTTTCCACGTTATGTTTTAGCGATGGAAGATATGTCTTTTTAGTTTATGGCGTAAATAAACTATGAGTATGTAGTAATAATAATGTTAAATCTGCGTGTTTAGAACTAATTTCCTTGACTTCTATTCGCCAATATGGGTTTATCGAAACTCAACACGGGATAGCAGCTAACATCTGTTGGCAAAACAAATGTATGGGTTTGGAACTATTATTTAGAATCCGTTCGCCTTTATGACAGAGAGACGATGTAGGCTAGTCGATTGGTGAGATTATATCGTAAGGTTCAGTATTACCAACCGTATCTCATGAGAAGTGTACTTGTTCAGGCCGTGTACGGAACACCGCCGGAGGCCGTACTCCAAACAGAAAAATCATGTTCTCAATCAATCTGGTATATGACGTACGTCTGCATTTAGTTCGCCAAAAGCCATCAAATATTTGCACGCACTGGGCACAACAGGCAAACCTTTAGCTCCATTACGATGTATCTATTCACACTCTAGTCTGTATCTATTTATATACTTTGGGCTAGCTAAACATATAAACGGAGTAAATATATTGACGATATGGGATATATCTTTCTTCATCGCTCCAATTTACACCGCTATCAGCCTGCCTCTGACAGATCTTATAGCTATAAAACATACTAATTAATCTTTTGTTCATAGAACGGCAATCCCAGTTCTAGTAGATGATTAATCGATAGTTTTGCCAATTTCCAGAGGCGGTTGCATCCATTCTGAAGATGTTTGAATGCACTCTAGCGTCTTTCTCTTTCAAATGAACCCTTTTCACGGGTTCGTTTTAGACAAATCCAAATGGCCTTCCATAATCCCAATACAAAAAACAAGCGAGAAGAGCGGCACACTTTCCGTAGATTGATGAAACTACGTCAATTGTTGCCATGTACTATTTCAGTTAATTTTTCGCATATCGTCTTTTGTGTGTTAAGATATTTTGTGGGATAATAATAATAATATAGAGTGGTGTGCAGTAGTAGTTTAATAGATGGCGCTAGAAAGCGCCCGAAACTGTGCTTCCAAGTAATCTCTAAGACGAAATAGGTAATTCCGTAATGCACATATGTACTGTTGAGGATAACTTTTTTTTTGCGGTATGCTGCTCTTGACAGCTGTGAATTGTTCTCAAGAAGCTTAAATTACCATACTTAGTAGTCAGCCGTTAACTCTGAGTTACTGGTTATTTTTACAGCGACGTTTTCTTTAATCGACAACCCAATACCATCTGTAAAGCCTCTGCGGCCCTTTCGTTCTGCTTTTATATTCTTATATGTAAAACATAATAAGCGTCGTTCCCGTGAACAATAGTGCAAAGCCCTGTAAAGCAGCGTTCGATCGTGTCACTATAATATGTATCGTAGAGCTAACGTGCAGTGCGCTTCGTTTATACAAACTACACCGATACCTATCTAGGTAGGGCAGGTCGTTGCTCGAGGCAAACCGAATCAATAATCATAATAGACTGAGGAGCTCAGTAGCTTTGGACAACGTTGGCGAAAGCGCCTGTTTATAGAGAAACGAGAGATCCATTCAAATGCGCCGAACGATAAAACGGCAACTAGTTAAAGTCTCTCCGTAGCGCCATGAGTTATAAAAGCATCAGACGTTTCATTACCCCATATATTAACCCTCAAAAGCACGCCGCATCTTACTTCTACGAGCATACGCTGGATGTAACAGGTCGAACGCTAATCCAATATCCTATTCGTGTCATTGCTGTCAGCAAGGGCCAAAGTCGACTACGCCGCCACCTACGCCGCCGACGAAATATAGTTCCACGTTGCATATAATAACGGCTTTTATCAGTAGCCACCATATATCGTTTGGCTATATTTTCCCTATTGGCTTCCTCGCGATGGTTCATCAATGCATATTGCGACCGTGTACATAGACAAACAGTACAGCTTGAATTGGCGACCACATAGAGACATGTCGTCTTATAACAACAAAATTTCGACCACAAGTAGATATTGTGGCGTTTGCTCGTTAATTGCAGAGCAAATATCAAGTAGAGATTATGAGATTCAGTAGACGGTTCGAGTTTTGCGTCCGGGACAGGCGACTGCGGCTGACTTCGAAGGCGACACCAGGTTTAGGCTTCAATATTCACACTGTCCTATGTTTAAGAGAAACAAGGCAAACAGACTGCCTTCGCAGCATCGTGGGAACAGAAATTATAGTGGCTAAACTTCAAACGAAATTATAGTGAGTTTTGAGTAAACGTCTGGTATTGCCGTCGGGCCCCACCCAAACGTAGGACATGCCTAGGTCCGTTTTAAATTTAGACTTAGATCAACTCTAAGTTTAGTAGGCCACTGCGCCTCGATCATGGAAAATGAAGTATGTCAAGCGTTTTCGATTAGCAGAAAGTGATTTTCTACTGTGCGTTAGACACTTTTTTTTTCTTTCAATTATAGCATAACATATAACAGAGAACCAGAAACCGATTGGATTGGAAGTGACGATACATTTTCTAATTGTCAAATTAGAAAAAAGGACGTCTTGAGCCATATATGAAGCGCTGATGATTAATTCCAAGGTAGCAAAAGGACAGAAATAAAGATTTAGATCCGTATAGTTTGTTGTCACGATTATAGGCATCAACCATACACACACAGAATTCGCTCTTTCTTTGTCGGTACTTGTAGCGGCCACGAAAAACTACGCCTCTTTAGTTCACCCTTCAGGTGCTCACCAGGTTAACGATAATAACGAAAATTGTTTATTAGTTAATTTGTTTATCGTGCCGTCTACCCCCTGCATTCGTATCCTCTACAAGCAATGTTATCTTGAGTGATCTTGACGGCTTGTTATCTTTAGGGATTCGTTGTGCCGAGAAATACAAAATATGAAAAAGTCTTTTCTACGTACGTTTATATGTCTGACAAAATGCATAGCAACAGTATGATACGTCGTCTCACAGTTACTTTGCGATTTGAAATAGCACTACGTAACGTTTTCTCCTCCTGTGTTTTTTTTTTTTGTTACACGGTGCACTATAACCTGCACAAAGGGGTATTTGTCAGAGGAAAACTTCGTAACCAGTTTCAAAAAGCCAGCTCCCTGTGTGCCACTAGCCGAAATATCCGGGTGTCTATATAAGTTTACGTCATTGTTTATTCGTACCCCATCTATGTGTAACAACGACCGTAAACGAAACAGCGACACACTCTTTTGATAAGACGCTTCGTACGTTTGTTCTTGCAATTTCTTTCTCGCGTTTGATCCTAGCTAGCAAGTATCTTATCTAAGGGTGCTAAAGTTAATATTTCACCAGCTGTACTGCAGAACGATTGTTGGCGGTTTCCGCCATTGCCGAAGTCGATCCCTCTATTATGGATACGCAAAACTTCTCCGAACGTGTGGGTGAATTTAGAGTACTACGTGACGGATACAAGAATAACCTAATGTATATGTTGGCCCTTGATGCCGCGCAGCCTGTCTCTGCGTCCGAAGTCCAATGCGTGCATGTTCAAACGAGTTAGGACGCGAGAGGGTGATAGTAAGTGATAATGAGATGCGAAGCATTTTCACAATGCCAGATGTAAGCGTTTGCCGGCTGATGCAGTTTGACACTGTGGCCTTAGCAGTGCGCAAGTATCGCAGGTGGATAAATGCTCTAGCTAAAGTTTCTAGCTAGGTATTTCCCGCGGGGAACTGCGATTAATTATCTGAAATAACACAAAGAAATATGACTATGAAATCTAGCTACTTATACAGAAGACCAAGGTGGTGCAATGCAAAGCAATGGAGCCGTGCTCATTTAATTGCAAGGCACGAGTAAACACCGTAAGCTTGATAGCACATCACTATGTATGTCTAATATATGCAACCAGTACCAAATTCTGAGTACCTAAACCCAAATGTCAAGCAAGATAATTTCGAAGAAGGCTTCGAAAAAAATAGATATCGTCTGTCAATATAGCTGTTACAACCGTCTAACTTACATCGTGTCAACATGCATGCCGAATATCTAGCCTAGCATAGGCAGTAGCACCCTAAATGGTTACCAGCACCAATTGTCGTCCAGCGACTCTAGAAATCAGTGATTGTGTGCCACATCCATCAAAAAAAGTACCACAGAATTCCCGTGGTACAATTAGCTATGGATAAGCGCGGAGTCAACAAGAGATAGCTAGAAATTTTCTAGGCGTAACGAATGGTCAGAGATGTTTCCCGCTCACTGGCATATTTTATGGATACATTTATATGTTCGGCATTTAACATCGTTAGATCTGTCTTCCAATGAACATTTGATTAGTAGTATAACTACTAATGCAAGACACGTAGAGGTATGTTTAGCTACCAACAATATATGTTAGTTCAAATATCAAATTGTTTTATTACATACTTATGCTGCCCTAATGTCGTTAGCAGACTTACCGGTACTTGAACAACAGACTAAGTTGACTTTTATTTTCATGCTTAGTCCTTCTCGTTCGTGTGTCAAGCACAGACTTAGCTATATGGCCACATAAGGCTCGCTGATATACGGGGCAAGTATCAAAATTCTGAGTGGATCGATGCGCTCACTGGAAATAGAAGTAACCGGAAAATGTTTCGTTATAGGAACGCGGCGGTCACATAAAAGTTTCGTCCTTCAAAATCAGCCAACGTACTTACTAAGCTCCGTTGAAAACAATCGTTGAGTGAATCACACATTGTCGGGACTGTCAGAGAGGCCTAAATGCACCGTAACCAGCAAAAACAAAGTGGCGCTTCTCCTGTACGATGCCAACCTGAAGCTTTACATTTTTCTGTCGTAGTTTTAACCTCTTAGTATGTCCCACACCGGAATGCCGCTTAGTTGTCATAACCAGCGATTTTTTTGGTATCGCTGTTTTAAAAAATGTTAATTAGTTGTATAAACATGTGATTTTTTATACGATCTTGAGTATTTGGCCTTAGAAATCTATTGTTCTCTGCTAAATTTGTTATCCTATTTTAATCTACTACAGCGATAACAGATCAGTGAGTTGACAAGTGAGAAAAAATAGTAATGATATAAGCATTTCATGACCATTTTTTTTTGGAAAAATTCGCTTTCAAAAAGTATCCGTAGATAGTTGGGTACTCTGCTATACGACTGTTTGCTATTTAGATAGTTGCTCATAATACTCGTACAGATTATTTGGCAACTTTCAAGGTAAGCCCAGAAGGAACAACGAAGATAGGAAACAGCCCCTCTGAAGAAGGCGGATTTGGGGTACGTTAGTGTTATGGACGTCCCTTTTTTCATTCAGATTTGCAGTGACTCTGTTCTTACAGATATCAAAACTAAGATTTACGTTTTCTTATTTTTTCATATACAAGCTACGCTAGAGTTCTGTTCAGGGTCAATCTTCGCGTCTTCTGCCAGTTGTTATGAGAATCATGACTAGCCAGAAACTGAATTTGTATACTCGGTTCTCTAAAGTTTGAGTTGAAAATATGATAAGCAGGGTTGATTCATGTTCCTTCTAATGGTACTTGTTAGGCCAGATCGTACAATTTTGTTCCGTCCCATCAGAGTTCAAATTTGCTTAATTCCGAGCGCGACAGTAGTTGCAAAACCCTTGTCTTCTGTAAAATTTATACCGCTTCTATTTGGATCGTCTGAACTCGGTGCCCTACAATGAAATGCAATTTCTCCCCATACATGAAATACGGGTCTATTTGTGAGCTGGGTGATTTCCTCCCACTTCTTCCTTTTCACATACGTGCAGAATCATGTTTATAAGCCTCTTCATTCAAAGCGATTTGTTCAATGTTCATAACATCGGAGGAGGCACAAACCTATAAAGCTCATATAGTACATCTTCCTACATTTTCCTTAAGCCCCGCTAGGCAGCAAATCGGAGACATTGTTTCTCTTCTGAATCGTAAAGATGCGTACGAAGGGAAGGTCACAACCACCAGAAGGGAAAAACGACTTCAGCTATGCAATGGAACGATGTAAAACAGCGGGACACCACGGGATCAAGGAGCAATTGGAGGTACGGAACACAACAGTCAGCCCGGACGTACACAGAATTTTTCTGACTGAGAAATGTGATAACCAGTCTTTTTTAAGAAAAATCGACTACAACCCCCTTTATTTATTGAATTCTATAAGTGTAGCAGGGATTGGTGGAAACTGGGACGGTGGCTAGGGCGTTCGATAATGCTGGGTTGATGTCTATTTAATAGAAGCCACATCGGCACCCTGCAGTGAGGTACGGAATACAATTGAGGACGGATCGGATCGATGGACATGAGAACAGACTCAATTATTCGAAAGTTCAAAATTCATCTGCAAATTTATATAGCTTGTAATATTGCAACGGAGGGCACGCGCGTTGCTGATAGTAGCATTGTGTATGGGAGTTACCGTCCACGTCTTCTAATTCCCCAGAAAATCGTGTGCTTTTGACCAAACAGTAAGTTTAAGACCTGTGTGGCTTATCTAATTGACTGCGTAGAAGTGAAAGGATAATACTACAACATAAATGTATCTTGCCTTGTTAGTCTATCATAATCGTAGCAGTGGGCGAACGATACCGGGAGCAAGTATAAATGAATATCTAGCGTGTAAAAATTGTTCGTTATAAATAAGAGGTACTTTACATATCTTATTTCAGACGAAAGAGGATTGACCGGACGCGGGAAAAAAATTAACTAACTAATCATTTCCCTCGTGCTGATTTATTTAACGTCGGATTTGAAATACGTAATGATCGAACTAGGTTTACGCCAGACCATTTAGCGGCTTTGTGCTAAGCGACATCTTACCATCCGGCGGTATTCAACAAGCACAATCCGAATGACATCTGTTTTGGGATCGAGCTACACTGGACGAACCTAATTCATTTGTCACGGAGCACCCGGCATAAACTGGACGCTGTTTTTTACGTGAACCGTCCACACTTGTCTGTACCTAATCACCGCGCGTTCAATCCGATTCCCGTGCATCTATACTCCACGTCGCCTCCACCCCGATATCAGTCTACGTGCTACTGGAGCGCCATTTAATACTGGAGTCTCTGTCATCATTAAGTTAATGTATCATTTCGTTTTATATTAGATTTTCGCGGCGCTCGTCTACTTTCTAGCGAAATCACCCCCAAGAAGCACGCGGCTCGCCTGATTGCTAGCAAAAATGGAAGATATGCAGTTTCATGCAAAAAAAAGATGAACAATAGTTGATGGGGTTTCTCTAGCACAGGCGTATCAAGTAACAAAAGCAGGCTACAACAGTTACTACTTAAACGACACGTTCATCTTTGATGACTCGGTAAGCACGGACCCAACCGAAATTGAAGGGAATACCGGCTCTAACGACTGGTTGCGTTCTAAAAATGGTACCATAAACTCGTCTGGCCGCTGCTGCAACCTCAGAGGCAGCTTTCAACTAGACTTGCTTTGGTGGTCGATAAACTCTTCAATGGACCAAGTAAGGAACGAAATTGTCAGAAGAAAGAAGCAACGCTGAGAGCGCGGGGAAGGAGAGTAACAAGTAGTAGGTCAGGATGGATGAACGGAAATAGTTGCGCAGGTTGCAGATCCAACAGCTGTTGTGTTCCATTTGTTCTTCGACGATCAATCGATTTTGTGACCCAACGAATGGATGAAGAACTGCAATTAATGATACACAATTGGCTTCGAAGTCTGATGAGCCGACCCGCCTATCCTACGAAATGGCTCCGCATTGACATCGCGCCTACGTTCATTTACTAGCCGCATTTCGCGCCCACCTATTAGTTAGACCCATTAATACTAATTACCGCATGATCATATTGAGAGGGTAATAACTGAATGGCGTCGACGGCAGTGGTTAGGACAGATGAGTATGCGCAAAAGTGATAGCCAAAAGGAAAGTAAACGCCAATTGTCAAGTTACAATTGTCAAGTATAGTCTAGTACATACCTACTCACAAAAACGAGCATGCTGGTATATTTAGCAGAGCTTCCTTAAGCCTTTTCTAAAAAGACATGGTGTCTTTATGCCGGTATAAAACCGGGTCGTCAGTGTAGGCACAAACTACCAGGTGACAGTGTCTCCTGCGATAGCTTTTTGGTAAAATAAAATATATGTTGATGGAGGATTTAATAAAAATATACGGTTAATCTATGTAAGTGAATTCGTTCGGAAAATTTGCTATTGCTTAATCACAATACTACCAAGCTTGTTTAAACCAATTAAACAAAACAAATAAAGCCGACCGAAGTTTATATATTTACTAGGAGATGTTTCTTGAGACTAACTAACTTCAGTCTTAGCATGCCATGTCTACATGTAGCTTTGATAATAAAAACGTATCGATCATTCATAGCTCATAGGCGACCTAGAACATATTGGACTTGTATGAACTATTAACTAGATAGGGGTTGACAATAATTCATGTACATAAATACAAAGATGGTCAGCTCGTGTTCAGTGCAGTGTTCAGAAAGTGGGCCTCGAAGGCCACGCCAAAAAGGGTGCGCTTTTTGCGTTTGTCCAAAACGATTGCCTACAGCATAGATCGATCGTTGATGCATATTGATTAACATGTACGATTTCTATATTAAGCCGATTCGTGTCCACGAAGATCTCGTTGAATCGATTCTCTCACCTTGATTAGAAACAGCCATTCCTTCTTTGCACTATTTTCTGTTTTGTGACAGTCATCTTACCTCAGCAAACGCCCTACAAACAATATTGACGCCGAAGAAAATAGGATACGGCAGATATTGTTGTGTTGAAGATCCTATTGGCTATGTATATTGTTGATTCACCGATATGAAGATATATAAATGATTTTGGTAGACCAACAACAAGAACCGCAATATTAGACGTCACTCTCGATACGTTTTACAGCTACAAATGTCCGCCATTTGAAGCGACCTGAAGTAGGTGGCCAGCATTGATTATGAAAATCAATGATTTGTTACCGCACTCTTTAGAAACGAATGAAAATGAATTGTTACCTGGTACGCATGAGCAAACATAACATGCATAAACGTTTTAATTCAATTTATAGTTAATGAACGACAGGCCGAGATAGGGTTTGCTAGAGACAAACCTCGAAATAGCATGAGGCATACCGATAATGTCCTGATTCGAATACGGATTCGAGGCTTGTCCAAATCCGATATGTTCGCATCTCGTGGCAAACGGATAATACTGAAAAGATACAAAAGCCTTGTATAGACATCCGTTTTAAAGGTTGGTAATTGACAATTGGGTAGCTATATGGTTCTTATAAAGCATTGATTTTGACCTTTGTAAAAACTGATTTTGAATAAAACGCGTCCCGATCGTCCCTTTGTCTTAAATTATTCAGAGCCAGTCGAGGGACGACGCTCTATATCTGACCGCTCAGCCAACTAGAGCTCGATGAATCGATAAATCATTTAAATAGCAACGTTTGATCTCTTAGATATCCTTGTCAGTTGCGCTATGCTTATGGGCAAGCGCGATAGACCTTACTTGCACGGCGATCTCGCGTCGCCTTTTCTAGGTATCAGGGAATAGCAGCCATAACTAACTGGGTAAATAGTTCAATGAACCTAACGACAAAGCAGACCTGAAGTAACAGCTTGCGTTTTTAGACCTAGGCCGTGTTGTTGCAGTAAACACTGCCAGTACGATTGCATTCTTCGTGCGTTACGCGTTCTCTGTTAAGGAACCAATTTGTAGCACTTCGTTTGAAAGCTCTCCTAGAGCAACAAAATACACGTTGACTCAGTAAATGAAATTGTTTTACTATCGTACCGTATTGGCAAATGGGAACACTAACAACAAAAAATATATATTCTAAAAGCTCTTCCGTGCCACTGCGTAAATTTAAAACGTATTTATCTTCTATTAGGGATAGGCATTACATCGAGCGAGCCTTAGCTGGATTTTGTCTTATTTATAAAATGGCGTGGCAGTGCCACGCTTCACCAGCCATTTCCCGTCGCTGAAATTCGAACCAATGATGTGCACGGCTTGATGGTTACTCTAACAGCGCACCGCCCATCCAGGCCCAGCCAGTTTTTATTACATCGTACGTACCGTGCCGGGGAAAGATTCAGCCTCCTTTTTTCATGTTACTGATCTATATTAGATTACAAGGGAGAAGTGGGAAATATTGGCATATCTCCTGGGTAAAAACCACCGTAGTACAATATATAGATGATGAGAACTAATCAAGCCACGTAGACATGGCAGAAAAAGTAAATTCGTTTTGAAGTGAAATATGTGTTGAGCAATTTCTCAAAAGCGTTGAAGAATACAACGTTGATATCATCAACATAACACAATAAATACGATCACAATATAATAAATCCGCTTCGTAGCAGTTAATTAAACAGCACACGATTTTTCTGCAGCACAAAGACGAGCCCACGGAAAATCATTAAAATAATTAACGTTAAGCATAATTCATAGACGTGATGGCCAAAGCTGGGAGTTCTAGGAATCCCAAAACTGGGTAATTGCTAAGAACAGCTAAGTAGTTATTCGACTTGTTAGTTCTCGAGATTTATTCAGCTTTGTATCTTGTTTTTTACGCGTCGCGGTAATTAAATCTAGGTAAATTTGATGAGCAAATTTCTCAAATTAGGGTTCTTGCCCAAAACTTAGAATGGGCGGTGGTAGCTTGATCTGAAACCCTTCATCACAAGCGCCTTTGGAAATTGCTGTAGTTCACAATTTGGTAGTGACGATGGCGAACGACTGAACGCTGATACAGGGTTAGCTTCGGCTAAGACTCAGCTACTCGTTCCATACAACGCTGCTTCTACAGAGACGCACTACCTACTACCTTTGGTGTTTTATCGTAATCCAATAACAAGGTTAAAGCATACGATGGCCTATATATATGTACTCCACATGTTAAACAAGACTATCACGCTTTTTGCTCCAGCTAGATAGGAACTGAACGCATCGCCATTTGCTGCTGATAGTTAGTCATATTATACGTAGCGGCGATTCATTTCGATCTAGAGGAGATAAAGATCGAATCCGCAATTCGGTGTTAGTTGATTGGCAGGTACGAGCCTCGTGCGCTCGCTGATACATGAATTTTTATTACTATTCTCATGTACCCTGTATATCTTTTGTATGCAGCGGCGTGTTTTCTTTGTGTCTCCTCAGAGTTAGTGGTACTCAAAGGGGAATCCCAGCAGCAATACCGGTGGCAGTCAAGCGATGCCAATGCCTGTGCTTTCGAAGCGCAAGTCCAAACCTCGATGAAAAGCAAAGGATCAGAGTAGGAAAAACATCGTTCATGTTTATAGTCTCTGCTATGGCATATCTTCTCTACCAGGGTGCCAGATGCGGTAGGCTGGGCGGCAGTCAGCGCACTGGAAGACTGCATCCCGTTTTCTCTCCCTCTCTCTGTTCTTCTATTTACCCCCTATCCTGTTCGCCCTGATAGACAAACCCTTTCACGTTATTACATCATCATTATCTCCACTATAAACTTATTATTTGCACAACAGTCGTATCCTACATATTTTTAGGCTTTACGTTTTACTTTACCCAGCACCGGTTAGGGTAGCAAAGGCCGTGGTTCCGGCCGGTGAAAAGCCGGGTGGGTGATTGGCTGACGCCATCCAAACCTTCGAGACCTGAAACGCTCTGAGCTGCCTCAGCATTAATGATAAAGACAAACAGAAGCAGCTGTAGCAGCCTATTCCCCATTCCGCCTTAGGGGTCTTCTGTTTTACAGCTAGGTTGTATATTCGAACACTGTCTTTTACGTGATTGCTCGGTCGTTTGGGGAAGTCTCTTGGCTAGCCGACGTTAGTGGCAGCACCGAGTAACTTCTGGAATGCTTTCACTCGGTACGTACTCCCTGCAGGAAGCACTTTCTAGAGCTCCTATCACACTACGTACGATTCTTGTGAGTGTATGTTCGTGTGGTACGCAGCACCTATCGTGCTGTCCTATGTTCTGCTGCAAGGTCTTCCGCTATCGGCTGGGCAATAGCATGGCTTTGGTTGGAAACTGTCAGCGCAGTGAGTGGGAAACTCAGCCAACTAAACAGGCTGGCAGTAACATAAGCTCGAGTAGGCCACGGTGAACGCCCGGGGGCATCGGGATTCGACAAGCAAACAAAAAAGATTGGAAAGGATCTGGCGCTGCTGGCGGTCGGGGCCTGTTGTCCACAAGAATCTGTAGAATCAAGGGACCTGACAGCGACAAGAAGCTTCGATGGGTTCCGATGAGCGTGCCTTTTTTGCGTGCCTTCTTTCTATGAACAGTGCCTCCTGCTTTGACGAGTGAACAGTGGCAATGGAAGGAACTTTCTAAAAATATGGCGGACATTAATTAACTATATATGTAACTGCAATGGGTCAGCAACTGGCAGTGTTACAACGAATGTTCGCGATAACCCGAAATCTTCTTGCTTGGCGAGTTTTCGCGTTTTTAAACTGGATTCGGTTAAATTTGATTACGCTGTTTTTCCTGCCGTCATGGAAGAACTCATTCAGCAACCAATTTTATTACCTGTGGATAGGGACTTTTCATTAGCTATACAGTAAAATCTTCTTACTAAAGTAGCATAGCTTTTTCCTTCACTAAACTCACACTTGGAACCGAAAAACAATAGAATATTATTGTTGGCTAATCGTACTCACCCCAATTATTTCAAGTTATTTGAGGGCTTAACTTTTAAGTGCAATAGTCAACAGCGTCTCTAGAAAAACAGAACTAAGTTAAACGCCAACTTGAAATTTGCTATCGTTCTAGTCTCAATTGTTGTTTATCTATTATTTAGACGTTTATCTAGTATGTCAAAGCCATATTGTACGAGAGAGATTTATGTTTAGCTCTGTCGCAATAGTTAAAGTTAGAGTATTGTACGGTGACTGGGACCTTGACCGGCGGCTGAAGTTCCTATGTGTATGCATTGCATTATAACGTCGTGGCTGCTAGAAAGCAAAGAATACTCTTCGTTGACGCCATGTCGACAGACTCACATGTATCAGCTATTTCGCTATCAAATACTTACTAAGTAACAGCTACGGCATTTGTCCAGTGCGTCAATAGTAGTCGCCATTTGCTTAACCTGGTGTATTCATAGCTCATGGAATACGCATGGGCCGCAATGTTAAAATCCTATGCGCCATCAGACAGGTAGGCAATCGAGAATATCCGCTGTCTAACCTTCAAGCTCACTTTTAATTGAAGCTTTACTGATATCATCAAGACAGTTTTGCACGTTCAATTTGTAAATTTATTCGATTTGGCCGTAAATGTTAGGTGACAATGTGGCGCGCCATGTTGTTTTTACTGTTCTTTCCTATGCTGCTTGCCAATATCATGCCTTTTCAAAAGCGAACATTTTCCGTCTGTGCTTCTTCTGAGTCTGTGAATACCCACAGTTAACCGTGAGTTTCTAAGGGGTTCTTGATTTGCGGCATATCCTCGCCATGTCTTTCGCGGAAGCCCAGTCGAAGCGAGGGCATGCTAGTTGTCGCTGCACACACGGGAAATCAGTACGTGTCGATCAACAATTGTTCGAAGAGATTAGGACGGAAAAACAGGTCACCACGTGGTCGGGCGTGATCCCACGGACAGACCAACAGACATGCAATACCATGGTTTAATTAGGAATAATGCATCAGAACAGCGTGCAGTGTCTTGGTGCTAATGCGATGCATTGAAGGCCTGGCCAGTGTTGCCTAGAAAGCGCAGTTATAAACAGTCAGAACTCTCGCAAAGGCTTTCAGGTTACCGGACGAAGAAGAGCACATGGTTACGTTGACCCCTGGGGCCGCGTTTTTGCAGTACTGTTGATATGGCCTTTCTGTACACATACAGTTAAAGGACGCCGATGGTCATACGGAGGAGACTGACTTAATGATTCTCGCGCAACATCTAGCCGATATGTTGAATCTGAAGAAATATATTTGTGGACCACTACCGATTCGAACGAATACTCCTTTAATTGCTGTACGTACCCATTTTACATATTGCCATGAGTTCTAATTCGAAACTATTTTAGCGGATAAACATTGAACTCTTAAGTAAATAAATTACTCGTTGTGTTTGGCATTCTCCAGATTAGGTAATTGAGCCAATCGGTTTCGCTTCTGTTTTCTTGCCGATACACTTTCGGTGCAACTGTTATTTTTTTCGTATTCGAAAGTTTCCAACGGCATTTGTGCCGGATCTCCTTGGCCTGGTCACATCTGCCTTAATTCCTCCTCCTCAATCGCTCCTCTTCGAATATTGGTGTTGTAATTAGAGTGCTGTGGCCAGTGCGCCCTGAAGGGGCATAGCTTGAGTTCTAATTTAAACTTAATAGCATTTCTAGAGGGTGGTAAGGTGAGTGACTGTGGTACGTCCCGTTAGATGCGCATATAGAAGTTGGAAGTAAAACGCGGAATATACGGGCAGGGGACACTTCAATGAGAGTTTAGTTCGGCCCTTTGTGAGGTTCAGGGGTCGAGAAAAACAGTGAGCATAACGGAGGAGCAGAAACGTTAGTACGGGTGGCGGCAGCAGTTGGTTGTAGCAAGCATATAAATAGCTTAAAGATTAACGGGATTAAGAACGGAGGAGGGAGTGCAGCGTAGTTCCTGTGCACATTACCTTCTAAACTCGTTCCTTCGGCAGTTTACGCTGCCATTATGTTCGTGCTATGGCTCTCCAGCTTGTGTTTTTTTGTTGCCAGCTTTCGCCCTTTTCGCTCTGCTCTGTTTACAGTCATGCTTTGAGCCTAGGTGACAGGAACAACCTCGCCTACCCGGTAGCCTAAATATGTTTATCAAGTTACGGCAACCGCTGCAGCAGCTTCCACCCTATTTCGACCCTAGATGCTCACGCGTGTAGATCAGCAACTGAGAGGGACCGTGTTAAGCTTGGTTACTCACATCGAAAAATATTAAAGAGCGTCAGAAGACCTCCCACTACAGAGGACTGAAAGTGGCATTCTATTATATGTGGTATGACCGAGCAAGTGGCGACTTGACGCATGCACAACAAAATTTCAACAAGGGAATAGCAACAATAACTCAAGTAAAAGAAACCATGTAACAGCAGCAGTAACATGGACACTATGGAATTACACGTAGATTTCCCGTTTATTGTTTGTTTTGTCATCTACTATTTATTATTATTAACCCCTTTCAACTTTTTAGGGCTCCCTAACTTGGCAGTATTACAAAAACTCCGTAATCTAAAATCGCTTCTTTTGACATCGTAGCGGCAAGGCCTCATTTACCCTATCGTTTGACAGTGAACCTTCAGTCATCCCTTCCATTCGCAAGCCGTGCCTTGAATTCTCGCGACTGCGCTACCGATTCGTACTTCGCTCATTGCAACTGGTACTTGTGTACAGCTTACTCCTCTGCCTTGCTCTCTGCGCAGTCTCTCAACTTTTATCCATCTCAATAACATCTCAACTCTATCCATATCTTAGCAGATAGTTATGTTGACGCGTCATCAATTTTGTTTTACTCAGCAACCATGGGTCAATTTGTACCCGAACTTATAGAGGACATTAGACGGTGTGGAAGGTTAGTTGAGTTCTTGTTGAAGTTAGTTCACTTGGAGGTTGTTCATCTGCTGAACTAGCGCTCTGATCGTCTACATTGCTCTGCTTTTACCACCAATAAATAACCCGTAGGCAGCCCTTCATGACCGCGAGTTTGATCGCCTACCGCGTCAACAAGCGGAGTTAGGAATAAAGTGCGGTTTGAAGCCGTCATCAAAGAATCAAGCCTGTTCTTAGCACATACAAACCAAGCGCAGCGTTCCGCTAGTGAGACTGGTGAGGCAGATTGATAAGCCGACGATGCAGAATGCAAATAGACAGGAACGACGACGAAGAAGACGAATGATGAAGACATCTGGATACTCTGCCGACTATTACGCCCCTCGTCTCTGTTTGCCACCAAAGGCAGCAGTGATGGTAGTAGCGGAGGCGACCGTTGAATTGGAGCGACCAAAGCGATTTGTAGCTAAGTGAGTGCCGTACCTCATTTGCCCGCTTTTCCCGACCGGGGGCTGAGCAGACCTCACTCTTCAGAAGCCCATGGCTGTAAGTTTCGTCCGAGCTCATTTACCCTCTTCCAACTCGCTAGCTGGATCGACCAATAAACGGCCCGAAGCGGTGGAGGCCGGTGCTTCCGCTACCATCAACGGCGACAAGGGCCGCCTTGATGCCTGGCTTCTATGAAAGTTCGTTTAGCGGTGTAATGGGGCATCCTGAATTCTCTCCAACGTTCCAATTTCGGGCAAATCGCGAGAACAAACGAGTTGGCTGCGAACCCCCCGGTCTCACTTGAAAATCGTGGCATGGAGGAATTTTAGGTCTCCTCCCCTCTACCTCCAGCGTTCAAGTCCTGTGAAGTGCAGGGCACCACGGTATAACCAACTGAAACGATGGTCAATTCACTGTGAAGCGGCGGTGAAAAGCACTCACGTGCATATTCCTACTTCTTCCGTATATATAGCCGGACAGGGAGCAGTTAACTCAGGCCATCACAAGGCGAGGCCAAGACTAACAAAAGAGAAATAGTCCTTTCACCATGCTGAGGTTGCTGCAGCCATACGTGAGCTTTCGGTAGACAAGGTATCGGGGAAAGCAAGAAAGAAATGAAAAAACACAACGATACACAAGTTCGGTCTCAACTAACTTGCGTGTCTAATATAATTATAATATCATTCAGTGTACTGTTGCAACTTCATTGAAATTTTTGTGGAAATTATCCGCAGAACTTAACTAATTAGAGTTGGTACGAATCCGTACGTTGAATTGGCATGTACGTATTACACGCAAAATTGGGGAAGGTTCCTCCTGTTGCCACTGAACGGCCGCACTTAAACCCAAACTTGCGTAAAATATAATTCTGTTTTGCTTTAATGTGACCAACGCTTCATTTACGATATTTAATACTAGTTATCTAAGCATTTCGCTTATGTTTATAGAAACATCTGTCGTAGCGCTGCTCGTGACAGCTACGAATACGGTAAAATGATTTATGGGAAACACCTACTGAAATGACCAACCTTAATTGTTGTTAATTGTTGCTAACACCGCATATTGTTGTGTCAAATCCAACGAAGATCGAAAAGAAGAAACGATGGGAACGAAGAGTATGGGTTGGTACGAACGTTAACCATTCAAGTTCCGCATTTGGTAAACGTCACGTCCATGTGTTAGAAAAGGGATTTTGACGTACACGTGCAGAATAACGGTTTATAGTAATAAATTTTCAATAGGAAATTCAATGGCACCGATTTAGAACACACAAGAGTACTACCCTACGTAACTAGATAGTACGACTGAACGTGCTATTTTACGTGCAGTTGGATTTCGAAAATGGATATTTCAGGTTCAACTTGTCACACTTCTTTATTAAGCTGAAGATTTCTGTTTTTCGTTCTCAAGCTTTCGTAGCTTGTAGGCTTGTCCTTGTCTTGGTTCACCTTGCCACTAGCAACGAAGGTTCCATTCTATATTATTCATCTTTCTTATTTTCAGATTAAATCTATCACAGTTTCATCGGTTTCGGTATCCATTCAATTTCAAATCTGACCCATTAGCTTTGCCATTGATATACCCAGTGAAAGCTGGGCTATGCTTTCGATTACCAACCTAATTCTAATTAAAAAACACAAAAATGAATTTAGTAGCAGGCCTGCGCCAGCTAATTTCTTTAGGTGTGCCTCAACCTCATTCTACTGTCAAAGGCTAATTAACATCACTCTATTATCGAATGGATATTGTGATTATGCTAGGTCTACGAATGTAGCCAGCGACAATTACGGATAAAACAATTAAAAAAATAGAATAAAATGAAAAAATAGGCAAAAAAATCTTGCCTAACGGTAAGCGTTTGATATAAGATTGGCTAACAAAGTATCAGGCCTTGGTTCAAGGCGTACAAATTGATTTCTACATAGACAAGTATATTACAACAATTGTATTTTGTTGTTGCATAGGAAATATGCCATAATGGAGAGATGGAAATGATCAAAGCTTTCGAGCTTTATGTTTGTAGTGTTGCAGGTCAGCCACACTAGCAATGTGGCTGACCTGCGATACGAGTCGAGTGTGTATTTTTTAAAACTCGTACGTTGAGTATTCTAAGTGTAACTGCACGAGGTGATTTTTGGGGTTGTTAGAATATGGAGGCACGTAAACGAGTCGTACTTATTTGTCATCTGACAGACCGAGTCCACGTTGGTTATGGATGGAACGCAAATTAGCCTTTTCTAACATGCAAAAACGAGGGAATCCTTGACCTATGCGAAGTTCGTCTAGTTATCTAACCTGCAAAGTATTAACAGGCCGCTCCTAATATTTCGTATCTCTGGTTGAATCACTAACACTTTGAATATGTTGAAACATGTCCAGGTAGAAGAAGCAACTCACTTAGATGACTTACTTACAAAGGTCATCTAGTTCCACAAATATGCCAACAAATCATGTGCGGCGCAATGCCATCAGGTAAAAATGACACGACAGATCAAAAGCAGCTACTCACTCTTGCTTCAGTAAGATGTTAAGTCATCCATTTTTTGCACAGCCCGTAGTGTTTCCTTCTTCAGTAGCACTTCATAGGTCATTGCCTCGGTGCTGTTGATTCCCGCCATACTTCCTCTTATCGATACGCAACGATTAACCCCTCAATTCAATCTAACTGTAGGGCCAAAACATTGGCGGGCAACGTACAGACGGGACGGCAAAGTAGTAGCCGGAATCATAATCAATACTTTTCAGGACGGTGCCGCAACAGTTGTATCTGACTCATATGCCGGGACTTTTCGAGCCTCAGGCTAACAGCAGGCCTTTTTTTATGGCAAAGCAAATAAGGCTATTAGATGGAAGAACGAGTAACAGAAACAAACATTGTATGCAGCAAATACATCACAAATAAACGCGAGTGTTTTTACATATGTGTTATGTATTTCCGTGTTAACTAGGGATGGAGGCCAGTCACTCAGACTGGAAGAATCCATGTTGAGCTTAAGAGCCATTGGTACTTAGCCTGTTTTCTCTTTGTGCAGAACTTGCGTACGCGAAGTAGGAGGGTTCTAATTGCATTAAGAGCTGGAAATATGAAGGAAAGGTTATTCGGCGGTAATTAGAACGAAGGTAAAATAATAATTTAAAAAAATTGTTTGCTGAAGTGTACCACTGGGCTCATCTTTTTTCCATTAATACCTAAACAATTTTTGGCGAGCGATCGACACCGAATGGTGTATACGCATGACGGACATTGAAGCGCTCCTCCAGAGTCTCTTACAAAAGAGACTCTGGAGGCGCGTTGGTTGGAAAGAATCTTGGTGAGACGTTATATAGAACGACAGCAACAGTAAACCAGCACTAGCAAAAAAAACAGATTTATTTGATGGCTGCGCCGTGTGCAAATAGCATTACTCGGCAGGGTCTATTTCAGTCTACAGTGACAGAGGCTCTGACACAGCTTTTGTCGGGAACATAAACGTGGCAAACGACTGTGCACCAAAAGAGTAAGCATCAGCTTGCTACGAAAACCAGTGACCAAACGGTATAATGACCCCACAACGGTTCATCGCTAGTCGAGGGGGTACAATAGATTTATGTGCCAGCAGATTCTTATTTGGTTTGTCTCATTATGGAACGCCAGTGGCTCGCTAAGCGAGGTTAGATGCCAGAGTTTGCACCGCCATTCTTTCCATCACCTTCTGCGCGTAGTGTTTGGTCGCCATTGAGCGTCCGCCGAAGGAATTTGCAGTCGGACATTACGGATGCTCCAGGTTTTTGTCACTCAAAGCAAGCACACGAGAAAGAGAGCAGGAGGCTGAGGCACCTATTGTCTCTTGTTTATTTTCCCATCTCGGCGCGTTTAATAAAAGGACGCTTGCTCGTGGGTAGTTCAGCGTGTGGAAATGTGTGTTCGTCGGGATCAAGAGTTTTCAACCTGCTGAAAACATTGAGGCATAACGTAGAGACGTGTCGCTGCGGGTGCAGGAACTGGTAAATTAAAGAGCTGAACCTATCCGCGGCTAAGGATTATGCAAAAGGATCGACAGCTTGTAAGGACTCTTCCGGAAGTGCGCAAGGAGGTCGCCTGGGACGAATGCCGTACGAGCTCTGTGATTCGATTGAAGTTTTTTGCATTGGTGAGTAACTGATATGCTTCGAAGAAGGCTTGGGAACAAAAAGCATAAGAGGTTGCTTGTACAGACGCACGAGCGTAATAGTATCATACATTTTACCCCTACCAAAAGCTCTTACCGAATGTTACTCTGACATGTAACTTACTGGCTATATTCGGCGATGATTTTAACAGAGAGTCGCAAACGACGATCGATTGCAGATCATTAAGCCGAAACCTTTTCGTCACAACGCAGCGTAAAAACGATTGTTAGGCAAGCTGTGCCTTATCTGGATTATAATAAAGCTCTACAGACACACATGATTTGCTATAAACTTCTTGCAAGTTGATCCCTATTGTTTGTATTCTATACTCATGTTTTCTTCGAAGCCTCAATGTTTTGCTCTCTTCGAACAATAGGTGGCATTCCCGGACGACGTCTTTTCATTTTTCCATGGTTGAAGCAAACAGCAGTTCCGGCATATTCGACTGCCGGACAGAATGAAGGCAGCCCCCACCAAATGCTTTAATGCGTTTGGCAGTGAGTCGGCTTATATGAGCACCATAACATCACGATTTCAAATCTCAGGCGGAACATCCTATAAGATTTCCTGTGTAACTTGTGTGCCTATATAATCTTTGGTCTTAAAAAAAAAATAAATAAAAATTGTGTACTTGAAAATCTCATCTTCGGTCATACAGGCCTACCAAATTTAGCTCTTCCGCTCCGCAAGTGATTCGAGAATTTTCTCAAAACTTGACATCACTTGATATCGTTAATATTGTGTAATAACTATTCCGTATCCCACATCAATTCGTCCCTGTTACCTTATGCCGAGCAGGATGTGGAAGAACAAAAAGGAAATATATTTTACAATTACTCAGCTCAATAAAATTAAAATTCTAATTAGTCTCTGATTGCTCAAGGGTGCATCTCAGGAGAGAAACAAAATGAACTAACATTCGAAGAATTAAAGGTTCTGGAATAGCTGCATTGGTCTGCTGGTGAATCATTATAGTTTAGCTTTGTGGAGATACTTAAAAGAAGAAGGGTCTTTAGCTTCTCTCCGTTGCTGTTAACGCAAAAACGTAACAGTTCTTGTAACGTACTCCAACGTGCTTAGAAGCCCAGCCGATGGAGGAGCAGTCGTTCCTCTGCCCGCTTATCTACAGTGGCGGAAGTATAGTGGAATTAATCCGGTTAAAACGTTTATGCGTTCGTCTTCTAGAAGAACGCGGAAGAACGACCGACCCAACTCGAACGAGCCTGTTTCTCTCCAGGTTGCCCCGAGGTCTAGTTGCCTTTTGAACGCCTTTGCCCTCGCCTAAACCTTTAAATATGTATTGGTGTGGAAGGCACAGGGGCAAAGCGAGAGCAGCAGGCGACGACGCCCTCATCGAGCCGCGCCCGGCCCTCGCAGGCGCCGTCTTGGAAAGTAATCGCGTTTACGAGAAAAGTCGAGTAGTTACTCTTAATCGAGTTAAACTGAAGCTGCTTCTAGCTCCCGCTTATTGGAAACATCCAAAGTGACTCTTAACTTCTAACCTGCCCTTCTCTTCCAATGAATCCAATCCAACTTCAACCTCTGGTTTTCCTTTCGACACTTCTGGTTCGACTCCTGGATACTTTCCACCTACAGTATAAATGGATGTCTATTGCCTAGCCACAATGGCACTCGAACCGATACGAAGCGGGTGTGCGCGCCAAAAAATGGGTCAAAGGGATTTGCCACAGCTGTGACACTAGTGAGCCCGATGACCATGAAGACCAGTTTCGTTGCATGTGAGATGAATTACTGAGTACGACTGTTTTAATGAGATTCATGGATAGGTGCGCTCTTGCTTGTGCCGAAATACTCTTTCACAGGCACGAAGCAGGAATGCGTAAATAGATGGCATTAAGCCGGCACAGTACTTATATTACCCGTCTATTGCAAACCTGTTAAAAATCATAAAGCAAACAAAAGAGCTGAATGTTCTAATAAGTAGTTTGTATTCTTAGCGTAGTACTCATTATCCTCCCTCCAACTAATTAGATTTACGTTGCTAGATCAAATCCCTGCACCCAATGACTACTTCGGCAAAAGTTAAGGGAGCTGTCTAGTTAAATGGTCCTCTCTGTAAAGTCCTCTCATCAAGCATAGCTGTTTCGCAAAGTCGTGCAGCCCCCAAATATGATTTGTAGGCATCTTTACAAAAGCCCCTATGCTAACCTTTAGACTTTCAGTGGATGACGGATTAACCCTTTTTACAAATTCCTGGTTGACCCTGTTAGATTTTCCCGCGTTTAGATATGCGTGCTCGAGTAGCAGATTTTGCATTCGGCATTGCCGGCAAAAAACAAATTTTTCTAGGCCAAAGTAACTGTGGACGCTTCGACTTTGTCCGGCCTGGCGTGGTCCGTGCATAGTTAACTGTTCGATAGGAAACAATGATTCCTGGATGCAAAGAGTTCCTATAGTCCAGACCACGGAAAACTTTATCTGGGATGCAGCTCTGACGACAGGAATCATTGAAGTTGCACGATTTTGTAAGGCCACCTGAGACAGAGCATGGACCTGCAAATAATGTCTTAGCTACCTAACCGCATCCACCTCAGGTCGCTCGCTCAATGTAATCCGCCCCAGCAATTTTTTAGCGTGCGCAAAACAGATCTTCGTTTTGCCGGTGCTCTTAAACAGGAAATAATCATTTTATAATTGACATACACAATATAGGTGATATAAGATAATTACTGTTCAGCTCGTCACACATGATACAATTTACAACTCCACTTTTCAAATACATACACCACTATGAATAACATTAATGATAACGGCCTTCGGTGGCATTTTATGTACGTTCACTGGTCTTTTTTGCCCAGGAATACAGGCCAGCATCCCCGTGTAATTTTCCCATATAGTCTAACCTAAATATCGTAAGCTTCGTGATACTAGGATGTCACAGACGAATGAGTTTCCATCGCCATTTTAGGTTTGACA
>NW_019213377.1:0-84100 GCF_002532875.2 Varroa jacobsoni
ATATGTACAGAATGAAGCTAAAAGGCTAGGAAGATTTGTGCCGTGTATCCATAGCTAAATTTGTGATTAACACATTAATAGTATATCACACAAAATATTGATATCCGACAAACACTGATATCAACATATAATAGTTATCTTCAACTAAAATTCATTTATAACTTAGATAGACTGCCTGCCCTGTTAAGTCAGATGTCGGTACAACATCATATCGTTCTCAATGCGGACTGCTCTTATATACATATACGTATACATATATACATATACATGTACATATAATATATACATATATATATATGAGCGCAAGCTGAGGCCGATATAAATAACATCTATCAAGATCCTAGTCATAACAGATTAACTAAGCCGCAGTGGAATTTTTCGCAGGTAAGCAGAATGTTAAATAAGTTAGGACTAAGAAGTTAGATGTTTGGATAAAGTCCAGAGAAATGTGAAATTTGGTAGACACGAAGTGAGATAAGTTTTCAAAATGTGTGATTGGTCGCGAAAATGTCTAAGAAGGCACAATTTGTACTTCGGTTCATAAGCAAAACACTTTTTTTTTCTATTTTAAATACGTATATCATATTAGAGGTGGTGTGTAAATAATAAATATGTTAACATTGATCCTTAATAAAATAGAACTTCGTCACATCGAAAGTGCGATTGGCACCCCTGAATGTATCGTTGCGTCAACTGATTAACGGTCACAATCATCATCATTATTGAAGAAGAATACTTGTATAAAGCAATTTTGCGCAGTACTGCAAATTGTGCATAAAAGCACGTTTTGACTTGACGCGGAACCGAGAGTGCACCCCTTTTTCTACCCAAAAAGTGGTATCGATCCCGAGGATTCGGCAAGACCGCGTGGAAACAGATAACGGATGGTCGATAGCGCCGCAAGCACTGCGTCCAGTAGACGATTTCGAGGATCTGGCTCGGGGAAATCTGGGTTTTCACGGATTGTCCACTCCGTTAAGTTTACGTCGCTGTTAACCGATCGCCCGCAACGTTCTTTAGCCCTAAAGTTGACAATATTGGCGTCCAACGTAACAACAGATACGGTGACTAGCTTATATATCCTGTCTAATGGTAGTTGACTGTAATTATAAAAATCCTAATAGATCGATACGTAACAGCTACTTGCAAAGAATGGAATTGAAGTGACATGATCATTTAACATAGATGCTTGTAGCAGAAATAATAATATAATTTTACATAAATAACTTAACATATCTATCTACATAAAAGCTTGCCTTTATTTGGTAACGGTTATCCTAAACCGGCAAAAATTCTCACTGAGCTTTTATCGTGTGTGCATCTTGGCTATATTTAGGCCCGCTATTTAGCGTAACTAGACATTTAAGTAATACGGTCAACATTTGCCGCTAGCGCTAGTTTAGTATAACATCCGTACAAGTTGTCATCTACGCAGTCCGTGGTTTGCATTATAGCTAACGAGAAGCCTTTGCTTTTCCTACGTAAGCCACTTACTCAGTGCAGTTGCCACTAGGTGCAATGGTTGTGCTGGGCACTTTGGTGAAACACTTGGGTTTAATAATCGTAAAATAAAGGTATCCGACCGCCTCGGACGAATCGCTGCCGTTTCCAGCCACGTTGCGCAGGAGACACTCCCGAAATCGCGAATCGCTCTCACAACTACTCCTGCAATAGTACAGAATCGACTATGAAACATCAACTCAGACCCTCTGTAGAGATGAGTGTCACAGGGTGGGAATAGCCATACTAGAATGCAGAGGGTCAAGTACAGCCATACCCGAAATAAGTACATATTTAAAAGGATACCCAGCAAAACTGACTTTTTTTTGCGCTCAAATATGGTACCATCAAAGATATCGCGGGAAAATTCGCAACATAACTGTTCTTGACCAACTGACCAACCAAGGATAGCGAAGCTTTACAAGTTTAAAGCTTGCTCTAGGCTTATATTGATAGACCTTCCTACCACAGAAGCTACAACAGTGAGCGCTGCCAGATCTGAAAATGACTCTCAGGTAGTGTGAGCCAGTGACAGAGCTATTTGTTTATTAACATCTTGCAGACACATAATCGGTTTCAACGTTTTTATTTCCTGAATAAACGTGTTTAATTATTTATGTTTGTTTTTGACAAATAGCTAAATTGCAAAATACTAACATTGTAAATGAGTACTTATTGTGAATATTGCCGTAATCGTGGGCAATCTGGCCGGCGGCGATATAATCACTGTTCAAATCATGTTCCCGGCAGCACGCGTCGGTTTCGTTATGGGCTCCCAGACGTTCGGTGTCATTATTTGCTTTGTTTCCAGCGCCACACCAGATCGTTCCTTTCATCGTAGAGAAGACAAATGACGGTTTTTTTTTTTTTTTTTCTCTTTTTTTTCTTATGCAAACCAGTCACTATCGGAATAAGTTCTAAGGAATGTTTAGGTATTAGTTCGTTCAACAGGACCATAGCGATCCTTGTTCATGATACAGGTGTTCATGTAAACGAGCATAATTTTACCGTGCTGAGATTTAGTGCTATATTTTCAACGAATCAAGACAGACTTACCAGGAAATATGAGCAACATTTTTTTAAGAGAATCTGTAAAAAGACGGGATGCAATGCGTCGCCAGCTGCGTCCAACCACACGTCTCGAAGTTCCTAAAATATGCATATAATCTCCATATAAATTTCCAACATTATGTTCTATCTTTTTTTTTTGTCGTTACAAAAGAAACATCAAATTAACTGTTTGTAATGTTCTCTTATCTCACGATCTTTTTAATACAACGTATTTTGTGCGTATGGAAAAAATGTCAATTTGTTTCGACCCAGACTATGGTTCTAGGGAGAACGCATTGAAAACAAAGGATGAACCATACTAAAGCATCTACCAAAGAGTTGAAATGTAGCTGCTGAACTCGATGTTGTCGTCTGCATTGTAGGTCTTCTGTCAGCAACGTCAGCACCCTCTTCCAGGCCCAGGCTTTCCTCCACTTTCTTACGGTGGGCGTCCCAAGCCGCCATCACCTTCATCGTTATAAAAACATTGACTGATTATCAATCAGAGAACATACATATGAAAAATAAATCATGACTGAAGGGAAAATAGTCGAGTAGCATTCACACATAAGAAGGAGTTTTTTTTTTTTCGTACAAGCAAAAATTAAATATCGGAAACGTGGAACAAACAATAATTAATGCTGGGCAGCATTCGTGACGTACAAAAATAACAAAATACAGAAAGCGGAGAGGTACATCAAAGTCTAGATCGTAATTGCAATTTTGGGGCTAAAGATTCGTATACGCGCAAAACATGTTTAATGTAAGTATAAAAACTTGCCAAAAAGCAGAAATATGCTTGCCTTGCCACTAACTTTTCTATTGGCGTATTACACGCAGGCGTCTGTTTGTCGAGTCATTTTCGGGATGAGATTATAATCCAGGCATAATTAACTAGTAGATGATAAATAATTTCCAATTTTTTAGTTTTAAAACTTCATTGGTCCTGAAGTGTTAAATTTACAGTTACGATTCGGATAATGTATCGGGCAGACATGCAGCTGAAACTAGTCAGCTCTCGGTGAGAACCTTGTCCTATTATTCACTTGCCTATCTAAAATGCACTGCCTTTTTGAGGCGGCTCGCTCAGACAAATCGGATATTTTGGAAATGCAAATTAAGCTAGAACATATTATTAACACAATTGTTTTCACTGCATAGGGTACAATTAATCTTCATTTTGTTAGAAAGTTATATCGATATTAGTATTATCGGATAGCCTTACCTTGGCAAGCTGCTGGACGCGATTTGGGTCAACGACATCACTCATTTCCGCAAATTTTTGCTCTACCTCGTCCATCAGCTGTGGAAGTCCCTCGAGCGGCCGATGATCAAGATTAAGCTCCCGATGTATCACTGACTTATCCGAAGATCGCGAATTATCTTGGACAGCAGGATTTTTATGAGGTACGCTACCACTCGTCTGGCTAGATAGAACAAGTCGAGTGGCCCCCTTGTTCGACGGCCCAGAGCTTACTCCTTGGGTTAAATCAGTCGTACTACTGCTCACCTTCGATAGCGTTACGTCACTATCACCAGTATTGGTTAATAGATTGCTACTTCCTTTAGGTAGAACGGCACCACTTGTCTGACTGCCTGACAAACTGGACCCGCCACTCCCATGGCCTGGAACAACAACAACTCCATTCTCTTCGTTCGTCAGGACAGAGTTGCTTCGATGGCCTGATGCCACAAGGGTGTTCCGCAAGTTCGGTAACAAAGCATTACTCTTTCCTTGCTGAACTGATTCAGATGCAGCACCTGTTGCTTGCGAAAATATAGAACCACTATCTTGAATGGCAATTTGGCTCTGAGCTATACCGGCATGACCATCTTTTTGATCGGATAGTGAAGCCCCGCTAGTGGTCTGGCCAGAATTTACCGAATCGTGTTCGCCTTTATCGAAAGTTGACGCACCATTTCGTTTATCATTAATCAACGTAATACCGATTGCATTTTTTTTTAATAACCCTGTATTGACTTTTTGGTTTGACGTTTGGTTGTTATTGGCTTGGCTCGATGCCGCAGCATTGCCGCTGTTGCTGCTACTTCGATTCGGTAATGTGACGCTATCGCTCTCCTGCGATAAGACTCTACTGCTTTCTTGGTTTGATAAGGTAACTTCCCTGTCGTGTGACGGGAAAATTAAACTTGTTTCTTGATAACTGGGTCCGACATTACTTGGGCGCCCTGATATTCTGCCAGCACCGTCTTCTCTTCCGGACTCAGCATCTGCACTTGCAAACATTAATTTCGATTTGTCCTTTGCCGCGCTGAAATGGGTTTTTGTTATATTTCGCAGAACACTATTTACAGTACGGCTGTCAATTTTACGGGTTCACTAGGATTAAAAAACTTCTCAGGTTAGTTTCATTGAGTGCTATAAAATGTATATATTGTGTCCCTTCTATAACATGTTTGTTATTCGAAAATGCATGCAGTGATAAGTGACCGCTGACACCGAACCGTTGGCCACGCACAAAGTTTTTGACTGAAGACTGAAATTAGTGATTTTGGTAATTTCAGATAATAGTAACGTAGAAAACGTGAACATTTGTATCGTTCCCTACGTTCCTAGTTCTGACGCTCAACAGTACATAAGACAATGTTAGCGATGTGTCATGTCCGTTCGTGTCTACTGCATGACCCATGACGCGGAAACTGACTGCTGTGACGATGACTGGACATCATCGTAGGGAAGCTATGCCTCAAGGGATTACCCCTTCTATATGAGACTGCCACTTGCGCTTCCGTAACCGATCATGCTGGCTCCAATCAAATGCTTTTTTACAATCTCTATACCCCCTGGCGATATATGCAATGACACTTGTACAATAAATCACTAGAACACAATTTAAATGTAACTCACCCAAATAGATATTTAAATTCAAAGGTAAATGTTCTTTGCTAGATCTCCATATATTGAAAGGGTTAACGTAGAAAACATAGCCTATAAACACGATCAACGAATTTTCTGCATAGGAAATGCAAATCTTTCTGATATTTTTCTTTTATAAATGGAAATTACAGTGGTACAGATTATTTCTCACCTTGTAGCTTCCTCAGCCACTTTCGTTGTCAACGGCGACTTTCTTGACTTCTCTGTGCACGATCGCTGAATACCAGCTTGAAACCTTTTAGTCCCTGTATTGACTGATGTGGATGGGAGTTCCGATTGGCCAACTATATGGTCTACCGGAATATCTTGAGACGATAAATCAAAAGCGTCGTCTACGAGTACAAATTTGTAGGAGACATTTTTCTAGTTTAATAATTATGTCGCGCGAAAAATTTCTCCATTAGCTAGAACTTATTCGATGTGATCGTGGGGTCGTATGTAATGTTCTATTATGAAAAATGCATACGATATTACCATGGATGGCAGTGTCATCCAAGCATAATACTTGTAACAGGCCGTCCCGTAATATCCATCATCAAGATATGACCTCAGCCCGCTTTGATCGTATTAGAAATTTCTAACAGCCCCTAGCGATTTTGCCTGTATTTTAAATTCTAGTTTCTAGACTATATTTCCATTTCAATATGCACTACGGTTGTTAAGAGTTACAAAAATCATATATCGCCGTTTTCGAAAACGTATTTAACGTATCACCGCTAGTGTTCAAAGTTTTCCACTAAAGATAACCTGAATTCTCTGAACAGCTTCAATATATGGAAGAAAGATTACGCACTTTGTGCTAGCTGATCCTCCGATGACGAGACAAACCAAGCGGCATCAGACATATCATGTCTCCTTGCAGGATCCTCATGGACAAGCAAAGGAGCCTCTACTAGCACTCGACGAGCATGTTCCCTGCGAAGCATGGCATGTGACCGAAAATAAATCACCTGCCGGGCGGTAAATAGATTAATTATCATTGACGTTATTAGAAAAAGCAAACAGGCTTAATTAGGTCAATTGAAGAAATGGGACCTGAATATGGCCATCATCCTACGGGAATGCGCGTCACTTTTTATTGAAAAATTTCTACATTAAGTTTTATTTTGTATCTATATTATGTATTACATGTGTACAGACGTTTGCTATTGCTTCTTTCCTATTCTCATGAGCGGCGTGTTGGCGATCGCTTTGAAGAAACGAATAATCTTCTAATATCGTCTTGGCGTTACACCGAGATTGCATTGTGAAGCTAGGACGTTTTGATGATTGGCTCGGTCTATATTTGGAATAGTTTAAGTTAAAATTCGATTAGAAAAGCCTACAGGATTAAGTAGCAAGTTCCGAACGCTACGTTCAATTTAGATCATTTATCAGTGCTCATTATTGCACTCTTCTACGAAATCCTATTCTTGAGCTTGGAGTCGAGCTTTTTCTGTGGAAAACTTTTATCCTGCGGCTTATAGTAACTTTTGTATATATACTCTACGCTAGAGAATATCTCCTAGTATGTAACTATGAGCTGGCGTTCACTATCAGTGATTGGATGTAGTAATGACAATATCTATGATCGGTCAAGAACTTAAGTTCGCTGATATTCAATTCGCACACGTACGCTTTCGTAAAAAAACAAACGTTAGCGCCTAAGTTTAGCGTTATACTAAACCCAGGTCGACTTTAAGGTTCGGCAAATCCGACAAGTCGAATGGAGCATTATTATCGCTTTTATTACTGCTATTGAGATTGTTGCCGAAAGGTCGAAATGCGCCTACGTCTAAGTTCGAAACAAGGTAACTTCTGAATCCTTCCGGCTAATAGGCGAGGAAGTTGTCGCGTTAGCATCGTGAAGAAATGCGCTTCCAACGACATAAAACTCAGGGTATAACAGTAAAAGTTTCCCGCAGATGATACCGAGAGCGCAATATGTTTCCATACGAAGAATAATCAGGATGTTTCTATGTAACAAAGAAACGGTGGGCTAACAGTCTCTTATTTCAAATATATTTGTATAGGTAAATTAATCAACCAAATTTATTATCAATGCAACGAACGGCATGGGTTAATATATATGTTAAGTTTGGCTTCAAAAACGCGCAGATATTTCGATAACTGAACAAACGGGATGAGATAGGAATTCTAGAAGTTTGGGTAAAATGTATTGTTATTATAATTCCCAAAAGTGCCCAATCATCCAGCACCCTAAGAGGAATCGCGAAGGTTGATTACATCGATGCGCTTTTGTCGAACATCTTCGCACGATCGCTAATTTTTTTTTTCGTACAGGTATCGAAATGCTTTGCCAGGCAAACCGCACAATGAAGGGTATCACTCAAGGTATACTTAGCGGCCTTCAGAAACACTTGAGAGTGACCATTGATGACGTGGTCAAGGACAGGAACGGCGTTTGGATAGCAGTTCTATAGAAGAACCACGTAAGTCTCCTGATCTCTTTTCGCCTCATCAGTAACCGCTCTGCGTACATCAGCAATAGCCCTATAGGAAGGTAGTCAGCATTGAGGTTCATATGGCTAAAAAAAAACCGGCAGATGATACGAATTTGTGTTATCTATAAAAGAGAGCCCAAGGCTATTCAACTCTTTTACGTATTTTACCAAAAACGTGGAAGCCGTGCACGATAGACAAGGGTAAGGCTTTAGGTAAGCAATAGCGTTCTCGAAAATCAAATTGTCTGGAAAAAGCCAAGGCCCTACGATTGTTGATAGAGCGAAGTTGGCCTTGGTAATTTTCATATTTGGGCTCTATGCATTGAAACACCGTATCAGTTGAAAAAGAGGTTATCCTTCGCCGAAGATACCTTTGAAAACGTTCAACTTCCCCTAAACGGTAACTTCATACATTCCTATTTAATCTACAGCACTAGACATCACTGATAGTGAGCAATCGTAATCAACTCACAAAACAGTGTTTGCCATTTAAATTAAAGTGAAAGTTCGAAACATTTTTCTCGCTATAGCTTTATGTATATATATTCCATAGGCATATACGGAAAGCATTAGACCTATATATACGTTAGGTTATATTTTGCAGTTGTGTTTAGCATTCGCACTAAGGTACATCATTTGAGATTCGCCTATTGCTAGACACCATACCTGGGGCAATATTTGTTCACGCAAGTGGTTTCTATAATCAAACGATGGTAAAGGCGGTAAGCTGTTCTGGTTAAATGAATGGGTCGCTTTCAGTGGGGGCGGAGCCAGAACAGGAGACGAAAGCAGCGCCCCCACAGTGACAAATACCGGTCTCATCTCTAAGGGCACAGCATGCCGCTTTGCACGCTGGATTTTTGGGCTGGCTGTTTTTGCGAGAGACCACGATGGCGGAAACGACCCATTTTAAACGCGCCACATCCGGCTACGGTCCGTAATACCTGAAACCAAATGATAATGTTGCAATTTTGCGAGAGTATTATTGTTTATCTTGAGATTTGGCATCGCCTAATACTGCGTGTATATAAGAGCAAACAGTGTTTTCTGTCCGTTTTGTAGTCTGTGGTGCGTTACCAAAAAATCAGCCGAAAGAGGTACATCAGTGTAAATTCTTATATGATTTCTTCCTGCATTTAGACAGTCTCTAGATTTTGGATAGCCAAAGGTCACTAGAGCAATTGCGAGCAACATCTGTGACATGCTTCAAAAAATCTGTAACACGCTTCTGGATTTTAATATTCTAGGTTTGGATACTAATGAATAGCTTCAGAAACAGGGAAGACCGGTAGAATTTAGTTCGGTTGACACGGAACCGAAGTTCTACGGTGGCTTCATTCCTTCAGACTTGAAGGAATGAAGCCACCGTAGAACAGAAGGAACTGTTTCGCTCGACCGTTTTTCAGTGAACAATTTTTTAAAAATCTTTTTCAAATCAGAATTGAAAACCTTCTTTGACAGCTCGCCGTATTTCTATTACAACATACGTATTACATCTATATATATATATATATATATATATGGTTTCATATGATTATTACAGGCGCTAATGAGTACATACACGTGTTCTGAAAAGAGCATGTTTAAGCTTCAGAGTGAACAGATTGCGATACCTTTTATCGGTAACAGGTGCGGCCACTATATTGCTTGAACAAAGTCAATGTCACACGAAAGATACAATCATTTTATAAAGACGGTCTGATATAAACAGTCTGCTGGAAGCAAATGTGTGTGTCTTAAATTACGTTACCGTTAGTTTATCGTCATTGTTAATTGCTTATTTGATGCCAACAATCGGAACCATTTCTGGTTGTGTTAACGCTATAGAAGTGAAAGCGATTGTTTAGCTCTTGTATTAGTGCTTTTTTATTTTGGGACGTCACTCATTTTCGAGTGCGGTGCGCCGGCCAATGCATCGTAAACCCTTTCGCCCGTCTAATTTTTATGGAAATAGCCCGACTGCTAAATAAGTCGAGGGTAAATATCTGTAACTCAGAATGACCTTAGTCTAAGTTACGGAAATGAACACAATGGTGAAATCGCTTCTCTCCCATCATAGATCCGTTGCCGTAATGCGGTGACAATGAGCCTGAATTCGTTTTCAGATAATGAGATTATTAAGCATACATCAATGCTATTGTGCCGCAGTTACTCCAAATAGATTTGACCTTTTAATCTGCTAGTAAAAGCATGAGTCCATCAGGAGTCTTCAAGCCGCTATTTAATAAATTGCTAGGCTGCACGTCAGCCTCGTACTTCCACACTTATTACGGAAGTACGGTAACTTAATAAGAATAACTAAATTTAAACTGATATCAATATTCGCGGTGTTGCAAATAGTTTTGCGACATCTACGGTATTGGGTATACCCATGGATCGCTAGGACACAGCAAGAGCGTCCCACAAGAAGACAGGAATAGGTAATTCAGAGTCCGCACAGTGCGTACCGTGTAAAACAAACTCAGTATAATAAGCTGTTCGTGAGAAGACTAGAGCAAAGTTAGTTAGTCAAATCTTAGTCTTAATATTTACGTCCTCTACATCTATATATTCGGTCGTCCATATGGTCACATATCGTTCCAAGACTTTCGTTCACGGCTTAATTATGAGCAGTTATGGTCGTATTATAAAAACGTTTGCGTTTTGCTTTAAATTCTATATAATGTTTTCGCATAAGGTCTATCTTAAGTTTCGATCAAGTAAGCGAGATTGGATTTTTTTTCGTAAGACATAGCAACAAATCAGACGCGTTTAACCCTTAACCTCTGATTCATAACAGGGACACATAACAGGTCAATGATCATTCTATAAAACTATGCCAAAATATCAACTAAGGATCATTTAATCATTTGAAAATACAACACAGCTTAGTGGAAATTCTAAAAGATGGCTCATTAAAAAGCTTTATCTTCTTCTTCTTTTCCTGCCTTGCGTCCGTTACATAATGTTATCTTTTTTTTCCTATGTGTAACGATATATCAGTAGGTTAACACGGAATATCCACCAACGCTAGTACACGGATGTGTAAGTGGGACCATTGTGGTTATTATATGTTTCCTATTTTCAATGCTTGTCGCATAAAGCTTGGCAATCATCATCTGATTATTGATTTTTTTTTACTGAATCTGAAAATATCATCCCCACTGTTTAATAAACAAATTATCGTTTTGAGAATTAGTTCTATAAAAAATAACAAGCGCACATAGTTGCGGGGTACTTTTACTTAACTCAACTTTATCTCAGCATCTATAATTAGATCAGTATTATAGTGCTATACATCAATGACGCTCTTGATAGGGTTCAAAGCAGGAACCAAGCTTGGCTTAGATTAATTACGGTGTCGCTTGAGATAAACCCTATTAAAGCGGCGTTTTGTCACCATTATAAGATCCACTGTAATATGTACATGTTTATATTAAGCTCATTTACACAGTTTTGCCTCAAGAGAAGGAAGCGTCTGTTTTAGAATTAGTATAAGCCAGTACAACGAGGTGTTTTTCTGTTTCTGTGATACCAAACAATATGATTACGAGCGTTATATGGTTTATGGGATTATTATATGATTACCTATAGCGAAATAAACTTTATTTGACTATGTTCAAGATGGGGGGCAAAATATATACTTACAGCCGCGGGGCCGCCGAATAACCTGGTGAATTTTGCCCAAACACTAGCTGGAACTTTAGCGAGTGGCTTTATCATTGTATATTATGGAAATTAACAAGATAAAAATTTCATGAAAATTAGCTATGTTTCGACGCAGACGAGGCACGCAATTTTACGATGTATAAATGTTCGTTTGAAACATTCAACGAGACCTTGTGACATGTACCAAACGATCCGCTTAACAAAAAGGATTAATATGTAAGCATAACATTTATAGAATGATATAAATATGTTTTCGCTTTTAATTCAAAGCTCATAAATTTGTATTTTTAAAGCTCATGCTTGCGACTCATATATGCGTCAAAGTATATTCATATATATCTCTCTTAGAGTCAAAACTTCAAGTTATGAGGTGAGTGAGTTAATAAATCAGAAAAAGCACCTATCAACCATTTCGGTACATGTCTGAAATTTTGCTACACCGTGAAGTGCCCAATCGGCCGTACAAGACCCAACCGTCCTGTGCTACTCGGGCCCCCCACTTCAGTACTCTAAATGCAGGTAAATATAAGAAAATGTGCCTTTCTCTAGCCTGTCTTAATCATCATAAGTTCCTACCTCGAATACACATTTAGAATTGCGTTTTCCTTTAAACGTTGTGAACTGCGACGCCAATCTCACTGTTAACTTAATTGGCCAGCTTCCAACAAACAGAAGGTAAACGAAAACTGATATTGTCAAGCAGCTCAACCGAACTGTTCGTGAAGCAGTTCTGGTTTAGAAAAGTTATACGACAGAACCGGTAGGCCTCAACTACTAGGCCACTGGCGTATTTCCGGTGTAAGGGCAAAACAGGATTAAGCGTTTGCTATATGCATAATTGTTCTCCCTGCGTTGACGCTAACATTGTTCGTAGGCACTCGCAGCAAGCGTTGACACGACGACAATAACTTCATTAGGAGGGCAACTTTTACGTATTCAAGTTGCGCAGTTGTCGTTCTTTTAATTAGCACTGAGTGTTCCGTGACTCATACTCGAGCTTGTCAAGGCCCCTTGAGAACGTTGTTCATGTGGCAGTCTTTTTTTCTGTAAATGATTTACCCTTGTCATCGCTGCTTATGGCCCATGCGCGTCGCACTTATTTTCGTGAATGTTCTTTGTCTATGAATTCAAGTTAGCTAACGACCTTAGAGCGGCGAACGCATTTTGAGTGCAAGTTACACCAAAACCGGCCAAAATTTTATCTACAACAGAGAAGGGCCTCATAAAAAATGTACTATTATATAGTTATTGAAGATCCGTAACAAGCGTGATGCTCCTATACAGTAAAGTAAAAAAAAAAAACAGAAATTTCTGTTCCTAAATATAGATAATACCCAACCGGTCTAAATAACTGGTAAACATGTAAAGCGGTCTGTAAGCACTGCTAGACGGCGCACATGTTGCATGCAGAATCATTCCTTTAGACGTCCTGACGGCATCATGATTCAGATGCTATCAAAGTTTTATTACATCAAGAGAAAATGACGTATTTGCCTTACACTTTGTCACAAAAGCAGTCCTTTATTTCAGCGGTGGGTATATCCGGAGCTTTTGGGGGCGCCGCACGCGGTTTGTTTAAACCTGTCAGTGGCCTTATTTAAGGAATACAAACGTTTCGAGTGTTGAAACGGACAAAAACCGCTTACGACTCATTATACGGGAAAGCAAATTAAGCGCATTGAACGAAAAACTTGAAATACAAAAAACTTCCTCATGAATCGCAGGGAGTATGAAATTAGGTTGGTATCCACCCCTGTGCATTGCGTTAAGCATAGATAAGAACTGTATTAAGCTGTTTACAACTTTTTGATGACAGAGCAGCATACCTTTGCAACTACTTATGTTGCAAAGTATTGCTAATCCTTTGGGCCTTTATCAAATGGAAAGCATGCTCTTTCGATTCTCTGCTAGATAGTTGTCTTACTCACGATCAGCACAAATTAATAATAACAGTACGAAAAACCTCAACGACCTAACGTTTTTGTGAACGAACGCGTACCTCGGCGTACTATTTAGTGCTAACTAGGTTGACTCGTCCAGTTACGATAAAGCAGCTGCCGCTTAGAACGCATCTGCTTTAAGGTCGTCGTCACCACTTCACACTTCACTTAGCTCAACTTAAAAACGATGGCGCGCTATTTTAGTCATAATAAATAAACTATAATGCATTCCTCTATTTTTTTTAAGCATTTTTAAAACAATTTAACACATGTGGACGCACTTTCACTTATAATACAAATATTGTCGAAAATTAATCAACTTAGATTACTACGCAATATAGAGAATGTATCGTATTTATATATTTTTTAGACTAAGCTCCTTTCAGCATTTGTGTGTCGTTGACGAGACTCGAAGGAGCCACTTATGGCCTCGTTCAATGAAAAATCAAATCGTTTAACCCACCGCGCTAGTATCTATAATACGTAACTGTACTCAAACGTAACTAAGTGAACTTTGACAAAATTCGAACCGACGGTACGATTTCGTTGTGCTTCGTTGTATTTCAGCTATAGCATAGTGGACCTGTATCAGTCGTACGTTGTTAGAAGTTGCTTGTTGCAAACAGATTCTTAGGATGAACATCAATTCTAGATCACGTGACAAGGATGAAACGACCCCCGCGTGATATCCTAGTGGATAATAATGTATTTTCGAGATAATGTTACGTCCTAATCGATCCTACGCTATGGTCTAGGTTCGAACCCGGACACAGACAGACTTTGTTTCGTGCCGGAATCCAATGCCTAACAGCGTTACCGAACGTAAAGCTCGAAACATAAAGGTAAAACGTAATATTAAGGCTTTTCGACCTGGTGACACAACTTCAAAGTACCCAAAAATCTATTGGCCAAATAGATACAAATTATCAACTTACGGAAATGGGATTGTGTTAGTCAGGAAAAGCAATTTTTTGTTTCAACGCATGAAATCGACGGTGTATGTTGCCAGTCTCCAGGGAAGTTTCGAAGAGTCTGAACGGGTCAAAGTAAAACGTTAGCATGCTCTAAAGGAGCTCGTAAATTGATCAATAATCTCATGGTGATCCCGAACTCTTCATGCGTATATAAGCTATCTATTTCGATTGGAGATTAACTATCGCTAATCGGATTATCTAAAAGAAGCCCAGGCTGTTAATTGTTTTCAGCTTTCAGCGCTTTTTTCCATGTTTCATGCTGTTTCGGCTTTTGAACGTATGATATCTTTTAGATCTACTATCATCCAAAATAAAAATCTGCTCGACTTTTTATGTCTAATTTGTTTTGGCGGAACGTTAGTGAGTATGCTCGTGCCAATGTCGTTTTGCGTGCAACGACGATCGAAAGGTTACTCGCAAGTTCGGACAAGGAATTTTCGAAAATGATCGAAGCAGACGGCAGATTCGTCGAATAAGCAGGTCCACAAAGGATGTCCTTGTCAGCGCATTCAACTAATTTTCCTCCAAATACCTGTTCCTGTCCTGATTCAGAAAGAAACTACATGTATTTTGTCCCTATTCAGTTCGAACGCCAAGCACGGCCCTTAGCAGTGTCCAAGATACCCCAGAGTCGTAACCTGCAAGGCACTCTAGGCCAAGGATCACTTAAAAATGAAAAACCTCTATTTTAGATGGACCTTTGAAATTGTTAGCAGTTTAGATTTGCTTTTGCAACTACAACGCAAGACGTTCTCTTTTGTACGAAACATCATAGTTTAGCAGCGTTAATATCGAATACAGCGGAATTAAATGGAACAGCCTTTTTCCTACCCCCAGTGTTACTGATAGCTACTTTCACGATCCCTTGCGTATTTTTCTACATATAGAAGCAGCTTGTTTCCTTGTAGGTGATACCTTATTGAACCTTCAGCATGTAATTTTTCATAGCTATTTCATTCTAATTTTACCATAGTCGAATTCTACCGCAGTTCGCATTACTAATGCCATTTCGGTGCTGCTATTGCTACCGGTTTTTACTGCTGCTTCGGTGGCTGTCGCTTTTCGGTGTCTATTCGCTGCTTTCCTGTTTTCTTTCCAATTCCGTTTGTGCTTCTGCTCTAGCTTTCCGTTCCGCAGGGAACTGCAAGCACCAGGCGGCCGCAAGGACAACGACAGTAGATAACATCGAGTCGGACGGTCAGTAAGGTTCTACCGCCAGCAGCTGACTCAGCAACAACGCCACTGGCGGTGCTATTACAAGTACTATTACAGAGACTGTAACGGTGCCTTTAATAATAGTCATGCGACTGAAGCCATTTTCATGTTCCACAGCGTTATTCGTTCGTATCCAGTGGCACGGTCGGTGAAGCTTCGATGTTCAGTTCCCCTTTGCCGCTATAAGAGTCGTAGTCGATTATAGCTTAAATAAAAGACCGTAATAGTAGTTCTGGTATGCTCATAGCTTCACGCGCAATTCTATTTCATCTACCCATCGGTAGAAATCGTCGTCGTCTTCTTCTGCTGGAGTCGGGACAGTTCCTTTTCCCGCTGCAACTGCTGCCGTTACGTTTGCGTCGGCGGGGAGCTTTCTGCTCACGGCCAGGGACATGGACACACGGCTGCCGCCACTCACCACCACCTACGCCAGCGCCCCCTGGCCGACGTCAGGTGAAAGAGCCGCAGTGAGTGGAACACCCGTGAGTGGAGTCGAGCGCAGAGCAGCGAGCCGCACGGCATGTTGCTGCTACACAAAGGCCAGCGACCATCACAACGGTGCAGCATAGTACTGTCTCCCGGCCCGCATGCATATCTGTCCGGAACTCTAACAAGAAACGCATGCGACGCGACAGTAGGCCTACTCGTGCTGCCGCCGCCGCCGCCGCCGCCGCCACCGCCACCGCCACCGCCGCCGCCGCCGCCGCCGCCGCCACTGTCCGCTCATTCGTAATGTAAAATACCGGAATAATCATCGTCGTGCACAACGGCCGGTAACAAACCCAACTGCAGTCCATTCAGGCTGGTTCATCGAGTTCTGCTCTGCTCGGACCAAAACAATTGTTGACTGTGGCACCTAAGTGCAAAACACGGTTTCTAGTCCATGGAACGCAAAGGGTACAGTAGTAGTTTGTTGTCTTTAAACTCTGAGAACGTACGGCGCGATTTCTGGTTTCCTACCGTCTGAAACGACAGCGGCGTGACGGGCAGTCAGTCGTGATTGAAACGGTAACTTTGCAGCACCTGTACGCGACTGTATACAGTTTCAATAGAATACAACTACACAGACGACAAAGCGTTACCAACAGATCTTACCTAAGTGAAAGAAAAAAAGGCGGGCTCGGGGCCGTTTATAAAATATGTTGCTGCGGGTGAAGCTTTTGAAGTGCATCGATTGAGAGCGTCAAGTTATAGTGTCAGTGCTGAAGTCTGAAGTGTGATTGTCAGAAGAAAGTGAGGAGCCGCTGTGAGTGCTGTTAAAAATAGGAAGCGTCCTACGCTACTAAAAACGATATACGGTGTTCAATTGATTTCCGAGGCTGTGTACGCGTAAAAATTGTGCCGATTCTCCGCAGAACAATGATATCTGATATTTGCGTGTTTAATTCACGAATTCAGAAAGAGATGTTATTGTTGTTATAACTAAACAAAGAAAGCAGTGCGCGATAATTGGTAAGTAAGATGGCTGTTTCACCTTCAGCTGTTCCTGTCAACGGCAAGTCGATGTATAGGCATGATCGTCAAGCGATTCTGGTACGATAAATATATTTCCTTATCTTTTTGACCGAAATAATCTAGTTCAAGTAACGATATAGAGATATAAATTTGCGGGACCAGGATGCCATAAAACCCATGCGACTAATATTCAAGAACAGTGCTTAGTTAGAGTTTGGAAGCCGATAGCTTTATCACTGATCAATGTAGCCCCAGCTGAAAGCTCACCCATACACTTAGGCTTATCGGTCGCTTCGATATGCCCACTTACTGCTAGTTACCGTCTAATAATTGTAGAACGTACCTGGGAGGTTCGGACGACCATGCGCCGGAATCCAAACCAGATTTTTGGTCACAGTTGACAAATCCGCAGCGATTTGCGCCGCCGACGTATTCTCTACCTTGTTGTGTTGAACCTTCCATTACAAATTATGCGCAAATGGAATGGCAAATCCAGGACGGGGCTAAGATATGCCTAGGGACTGGCGAATGGGGTAGAACGTAATGTCTAAAAGGCCGAATACACAGACGACATACATATTTGAAATGAAACGAAAACAAGGGACTCGAGAAGTTGTTTGCAATGCACCGCTCTGCCTAATATAGGTACAGCGTTTTGGTTTATATAAGCGGTTTACTAAAATAATACGTTCCTTCGGAACCATCTGTAGGGCAAGTACGATTTAGTCCTACGAGGAGCTATTTTCCTTTCGAGACGCATAGTTGACCTCAACTTAATTGCCACACTGATTTTATAAATTCTAATTAGTGCTGAAAAGTGGTGCTTACGAAGCCGGGACTTTCGGCCTCGTGGGAAACGAAACTTATCTATTACTTAGTTCCTACAGAAATTTTATGTAGGATGACAGAAATGCATTACTGATGTCTTCAAATGCTAACAAGCCCTAAAGCAACATTTTTCAACAAGCGACGTACAGAAAGCGGCCTAGAGCTTATCCTACTTTAAGTAGAATATACTAACATTAACGACCGAATTTTGAGTGAATCTGGTGCTAATTTGAGCTATTCTCAGCTCGAAAAAAAGATTATGACGATCATTGGTAGACCGGTTATTCTTACTAAAAACAGGGGTTTAATGTTGCGGGAATCCAACTCGTCCGCCTAAACTGACACAATTTATTTGTGCAATTAACAATAATAAAGTTAGGCTAACTTTTAAGCAGAAGAGCGGTGACGCCGAATCGACACACGGCTAACGTGTGGTACTTTTCTATATAATTTTAATGAGAGCTCTGACGCGACACGGTACCGCCGGAAAAATAACAATTACTATGGCGTGTGAGTACGCATAACGATGTCGCTCATAATTGAGGAAAAAAACAAAAGGGTCCTATTCAAACCATGTCACTAGACCGTTTAGGTGTGTGGAAGCGATAGAACTCTGCAAATGTATCTGTCTATATCAAATAGCAAAAAAGCCGATAAATAAGTGATATCGCCTAATATCAAGTATGTCTTAAGTTAACTAGAAAAAAAATAACCAAACATATGATCGTATTTACTGGTTCGGAGGGTTTTGGCAGCTGTTGTAGGTCTAACGGCAGCTAGTTTTTTTTTTTATATGCGAGATCGTGCAAGCTGTCACGCGATTTTCAATGAAAGGATTACAACCTAATTAAGTTACATCATCTACTTTATCTTACGGTGTTAGAAATGTATTTAGCACTTTCAATTTTTAATTTTTAGGTTAGGTACTATCATTAAAAAAAGTAATTTTTCAGACAAATCTGTCAGGAGTAAAATCGAACAGTAGTTGTGCGCATCCGTCCTGTTTTTTCTATATGACTTAATAGAAGCAGCGTAGTGAGCTGTGGGCGGGCGCCACTGAGGCATTCAGAAACCCAAAAAATCAATGAACCTCACTCCAAGTCTGTGTACCAACTAGTATATTACATTGCTAATCGCGCTGAATGTTATCGATTCATTCTTCTATTGAGAGCCAGTCAGTGGGCAGGCAAAAATAAGCCCGTTTTGCCGCCGTACGTTGAAATGATCCCTCCACATGTTTATGACGCATATCAGCTATCAGTTTGTAGCAATATCAGCTAAAAAAATTGTTTCGACGAACTGTTTATATGCAAGCGTGTATAGGACGAAAATTACATGTACGGCTAAAAATATAAGCCAGAGATATAACACAGTGGTTAGGCCGATTAAAACAAGTCGTGCCATCCTACAGAAACTGCGTACGAAACATAGCCTATCAAAGTCTCCTAGTTCATGACTGCATCTGTAGACGGTACAAGTTGACGTTTTCTCGCGCGATATTAGACGTTTTTCGTCCGCCATCATTTCTGCCCACTATCGGGATCTCGTTCGAAGAGTATGTAGTTTTTGTGATCTTCATACACTATACATAAATCCATGCTTAGACTATTCTACAGTCGTAATCGTATATACGATTTGGGATGTTCATCTTACCCACTAGCAGAAGCGATCTCCTAGCTATTAGTGACATTGTTTAGCCTCGTGATCAGATACTAGGACATTAGCTGTAGACCTAGAACTAACTATCCGAAGGCGGGACGCGGGAACGGGGTCGACAAATGCCGGATTTGCACCAACAGACATTTCGATGAGTTACTTGTGTAAGACAATTCTTATGACAAGAGTTTACAAAACATCACCGTCCATGGGTTTGCCTACGATTTGATTGTCGATTCGGGTGTTCTGTGGGACCGAGTCGCGACGACTGAATCGACAGCAGAACAGCTTGTGACTGCGAAGGCGTCTATTGCTACCTACAATAGATAGACGCGACATTAGCCCCATGTGCGTGACCGCATTGCTCTTTCTGTCCATTTATGATATTGCGCTTGAAGGAACTTTCTCACAGGTAGCTAGCTGTTCGACGAGCTTGCCGGAAGTCGTGCATTTGGAAAGACTTCACAATCTACTGATGGTACAAAACAATTCGGTATATCAATATGGTAGGTAGTATTGCAGACCAACGCTGTCTAGTTTTCCCCTCGTCCTGTTAAAGTCGATTTGCTAATGCTGTCGAGGAGAAAAAAACTTCATCTCGTTAAATGTAAGGACCCGTTCCCGCTGATGTTCAAATCCGTGTCACGTTCATGAGTAACGTCACCGTTCTGGCTAGGTTTTGTTTAGAGATTGATATATGTATTTCAGTAGAGATTTGTGCATTTGATATATCACAGAAAGTACTTGCCATCTACGTTTCGTACTAATCAAGCGTGCTCGCTCGGCAGATCGCACTGAAATGACGGATCGTTTTGCCCTGCCTACCTTTTTTGAGAAAGTGCATTATTAAAAATTAGATTGTTCTTATGGCGGTTGATTAATTGATGTTTTGGGTAGGGAAAACAATGCACGAAGCTGGTGAGACATGGCTTGTAATCGCACAACTTTTTTTTAATTAATTATTACCATTAGCGTTGCCTGGTTATGTTTAAAGAAAAAATTTTCTGCATGTTTTAGAATGTTCAACTTATTAGACCTTCAATGAATAATCCCGTAGGTCGACATGCTGCACTGGCGACAGCTGCATCGCGTCAAAAATTAGCAGTTCTTTTCCGTTAACTTTTTCCGTTGTTTCTTGTTTACTACCCCTTTCCTGTTTGGACAGAGGCAAAATCCCGTTTTCTTCGGATCGAATCAGTCCGTACGTAAGTATGCCAAAGCGAGCGGAATTGCTCCACATTCGGTAACCCCTTCGAATGCGCCATTATCCGAGTATGCGTTATACAACAACGCTAGCACCCTATCAGAAACGAGCGACTGAGTCCGGCAAATTTTACCGCCGATAGCCTAACACTTTTGTTGTTCTGCTGTTATTATTGTTGCGGCCGGTCTCTAAGATGGCAAACCACCTTTGTCCGCTGTTATTTCTGCTGCTACAATCGATGCGTGTAATGGGTCCGCTGTGATAGCGTCTGATAGTGCGGGCCGTAGCGCGTACAAAGCAAAAGAAGAAGAGGAAACCAACGGCTATTTCTATATTTTGTATCGTTCTCAAAAAAGCGAACAAATCTCTATTTTGATCGTGGGACGGAGCCGGTTTGGCCGGGTCGGTTTCGACCCAACACGATCTGTTCTGATACGGTGCCGGTCTGATCATTGGACATCCTTCGTATACCTGCTCAAACTGCGGCAGTAACAGCGGGACAGAATTATAAGCAGCACTTCTTCGCTTTTTTCTAAAGCCACGTTTGTTATACGATAAACTGTAACAAGAATGATAACATCAACACAACCAGAGCATTGAACGACTCAACGTAACAAGCAGGTAGAGAAAAAAAAAATAAGACATAGACAAATATTCATTGTACGTTGGGCAAATATTTTTCGCTGTTGTTAGAATCGAACTAGTTTACAGTGTATTATATACATATAGGGTGTTTTAAAGCTTGAGACCTATACTTGAGTAGGTACCAGAACTTCAATGATAGAGCGATTTTCCGTCTAAAGCCGATATGCTCTTTACTGCTAAAGCTGAGAATTGA
Source organism: Varroa jacobsoni (assembly GCF_002532875.2). NCBI lineage: Eukaryota > Metazoa > Arthropoda > Arachnida > Mesostigmata > Varroidae > Varroa > Varroa jacobsoni. The sequence goes on from NW_019213377.1 coordinate 21,652, forward strand.
TATGAACGTAACGCCGGCCCCATATTGATAGATACCACTTACGAATATCTGTGACCGCGTAACAACAGCGGCTTCGATTGAGAAACTATAATTGAACAGGCTTTACGCCTTTGTTTTATAATAACTTAAAGTTAGCTGAACATAAATTAACCGTGGTAAGAGTATAACAAACGTGTTTTTCTGACATTAAAATGGAATTACTTGAACGGTTGTCTAGGCTAGGCTAGGCTTCGAGCAGCTAACTGAAAGTAAAACCCGTTCGTTTGTTACTACAGTGGAACATCGGATTACACTGTTATTTCTATAGTTAAGTGATAACCCGTTTTTTTTTCTAAGTAAAGTTATATTTTTCGGTAATTTTGGAAAAAAGATAATCTTTCAGCTCCGATGTAGGTTGCCGTCGTAGGACACGCTCGAAATTGCTGTTAGCGACTCAGGCACAGGCTCGATCAAAAAAACACAATCGCAAACAAATCGCTTACATGAGAGGCATTTTCAAAATTTGTGAAGGCGTCTACTAGGCCATTTCAAATTTTCGGCCCAAGTGGATCCGTACAGTGCTGCCGCTACGTACGAATCATGTTCTGTTCGGAGTTTCCTGCTCTTCTCAACTTTAACAGAATGCTCCCAAAAAAGATGGATTAATCTTTCTTGGCTGAGGATCTATGGAAGTATTAATCACGAGATGCTACTCCTCTGACGCTGGCAAAGTTCTCAATCATCGCTTCTGTGACCTGGTCTTGTACGTTTGCGAAATTCCTGTATTCCTTTCCAGGTCAGAGTCAAGCTTACTATTGCAGAATGGCCTTGTTTCACAGAGCTATCTGTTTCGGAACACATGTCGACGATTTGGCAACAAGTCTTGATACGCGATCGTTCAGAGCACGATATGTTTGTTCCTTCAGCATTTGTAAATTGAATCGTTTACGTTAGAAGAAAAAACTTTGCCTTTCCGCCAGGGATTTTGATGAAACCCGCAATAATATTTTTAAAAACATATTCCACTCAATTTCTGCCCAGCATCGAGCCTTTTTAGCGCTGATCAAGATGAGATCGTACATCTAAGTCCGGAAAGATATCAGCTGATCTTTAAGCTATGGTGCATGTTTTAAGATAGGAGTTAGATGTCAATACTTCACCGGCGTAACTTGGGATCCGAGAGAAGTCCCATCTCTACGCAGGTGAAGCCCATGACGTGTATATTTGTCAGTAACCGCATTCACATGTTTTTCTACACGACAAAGAACGGATCATTTCTACACAAGAATCAGTCTCCAGCTGTAGAATGAATATTGACACCAATTGCAGAAGATGTCATTTCTACTGACCTCGGTCACTCTCTCAACTACTGGCCTTGATTTTTAAAAAACCCCCGAAGTAGATAATTTCGAAAACGAAGAAAAAGACCTGTTCTGAGAAGCGGGGAAAATATAGCCCACCTGTATGAACATTTTGATCATAAGCATATTCTCCTGAAGATGATAACATAATATCTGTCCTGTTTATGGACAGCTAAGGTGTGGTTTTCAGGTTTATTCGATGGCTCAGCATCTTGAAGGTCGAGAGCTAAAATTAACTTTCCTTAGTAAATCACAGCCTAACACGACTCAAAAAGCTACCTTCCGATTGACACTTAACAATATGATCAGGTCGTTCTTAGTCATGTTGTGGTGACAGAACGCTGCGCTAAACGTACATTCTGTCGGAACACTGGGAATATCACTGTGTTATCATCCTATCTTCCACTTGTATAGTGAATCGCCTCGTGTGCCTCTGCAGCCGCTAGAAAAGTCCAGTCTGATGAGTTGCAGCTAAAGCGATGCATAATCGTACAAATAACGCAGATACTATTGGGCTTCATCTCGCTACCTAACCGTAATGGGTACTCGTCAAGGGACCCTTGGGGCTGATATTAGTTAGTAGTTGAATATCGTTTAATCGGATAGCTATTTAATTCCGATGGAACTGTTTGCGTTATCAGGCACATTCTGTTGTTTTTATCAAGCTAGACTCATCTACACGCTGTTTCTGTACTATATGGAAAATAATTAATTGCCTCTAGGTGATAGATACTTGAGTCCCTCGAAAAAGTTCCTTTAGTTTTTGCAATACCTAGTTGTTTGCCAATTGTCTTGTCATCCTATCGGCAATGCCGTTGTTTTGTCGGCAGTCTGACATAAATCAACCAGGCCATAAATAACCGAATTTGGGCATAAATATCTGCGCACCCGACCGTGCCTAGTACTATGAGACTGCAAAGCTCGTGCGGTTAGGCTTACACAGTGAATTGTCGATACGAAAGACAAGTAGTAATCTATATATATATATATATATATATATATATATATATATATATAGATAGAAGTGTTTGTTACCAAACGAATGCGCAAGACAATTGACGAAGTTTCAGATACGTACGAACAAAATGAGGTATTTACTGTACACAAAACATTGCAGCGATGACCCTACCTCATGTACAGGTCTGATTATTTCATCATCCGACATTAGTTTTCTGACACCGTTCACCTGCTCCCATTTACCTAAAACAGAAGCGTTCCTGCTCTACGCAAATTCTACGGCGAAGCTTTTGCGACCACTACCACAGCCAACTATTGAATAGCACCGCCCTTCTAGTGGCACCGCATGTTACATTTGGGTGTACATTTGTACAGCAAGCTATCACCTAGCGCTGGTTCCCTGCACACTTTCCTCTCGTATTAATGTTATTAGAGTCACTAATAATAATCAACAATGTTATCATAATAAGTTGTTCTTATTGTGCTACAACACTTCATAGTCATAGGGCATCATCGTTTGCAGTCGCATTACGTTATGGCCGAAGTGGACCGAGATTTGTTGATGCTTATAGTACCGTCCGGCCGGTTGCCGACAATAACAAATAAATTAATTTGGAAAATTTTACAAAGTAAACACCTGATGTGTCGCACCTTTGTCAAATTATATTTTCCGTTAAGTTCCGCTGTAAGCGAACTAGCCAGCCAATCAGGCCCGACAACAAAAGCAACAATGACGCTCAATGAAAGCAGATGGATGCATGCCCACGGCACCGCAGTCTGCCTATACTATGCACCTCGGCTGAGTTCTCGTAGGCGACGTATTCCTGTCCAACAAGAGAACGAAGTAACTCGAAAAGGATGGGTAATAGATGCAGTTTGAATCGGCGAAGAAGGCTAGCCCTGAAAGGCTGACAGAGGTGGTGCGAAACATCGAAGAAAAAAATAAACACTTCGCAAACAGGGGGAAACACGGCGCCGAAAAAGGTGCAAACGCCTTGCTGTAGCGTATCCAGGACAGTAGTACAGGCCAACATAATAGTGCTTTGATCATAATACAACAGAGCGCGGATAGCTCGAATATAGATGTGGATAGGTTACGAAAAGGTAAAGATATTTTGTTCTCTCGTTACGTTTGGCAGAAGCGTATCAGGAGAGTGGGTAATAAGTGCGGGAAAAAATTCGGTATAAGAGATTGGCCGTTGATAATTTTAGGCTAGTCGTATTGCGTGTTTTTTTCTATATTGTTCCTGTTGTGCGATACTTTTTTGTAATTAATTCAAGTTGGAGTTAAGTTATGTGCATCGTATAGCTTGGAATGGCAAGGCTTCGTTAATTAGATTCTATTTGGTGCTTGGCTCTTTTTCCGTTATCGCTCCGCATCATCCCTATCCGCGTTGCACTACTTTCATAATGTTGTGGAGTATTATTATTAGTGCTAATAGCATCACGATATTACGGGAAGAACAAGTTGATTCTTTTCTTCCCCTATGAATCTTCATCTTCCTGCCGCTTCTACTGCTTGCGTTCACCATAACACTGCTGATCACTACAGCGCAATGAACCAACAACAAAATAAACTGGGCTAAATTCTGGCCGTCGACAATTGTTGTTCCGCCTCGGCTTTTCTCAGCTTTATTCGGTTGTGTCATGGCGTTGGCGGGCAGCAACGGAACAGTATGGCTCGTATCAAAAACAATACGTCGGGTATTATCGAACCCACACAAGTGGGGCTGGATCCAGATCGTCTTGTTGTTGTTGTTGTCATCGAAAACCTAGCTAATATCGCGACCAGCGGCGACTGTGGCCGTTAGGGTAGCTGTGGTTCATCGTGCTGCGGGGACAGCGTTTAATGTATAACATGGCCTGTTATGTCCTCCGGTCGATGTTTGGCTTAGCGTTATTACAATGCTATATTTATTACTACGGCCAGTGTTGTAGTTATTAGCAATAGCGAAGGCCAAGAAATTTAGATTCAGCTGTACGACGTTCTGCAGGAAGCTGCAGCGGCTGGTGGTATATTGTTTGTGACGGCTTTGTCAAAAACAATTATATAGCGGCACTGCATTAATTATACTTTGGCCACGTCCTGTTTGTAGCGAGCCTGTAAATTGACAAATAACGCATTGTAAAATTTCTGCAGGACTATAAAAATAACACATCTAGACAGTTTGTCAAAGTCGTTTTGCGTAAGCCGAAGTTAATTTATGTAGAGCGTGTTTCGTTCGTTTGGATCATTGGCACAATTAGCCAGTGAAAGGCACTACAATCTAAGTAAGTAATTTAGTCAGCGGTGTTTGATCTGGTATTCAGTGTAAACAAATTTCAACATTTGACACGTTACATAGAAAGAAACCCAACTTTTTCCGTACCGCAAAAACGCAATGCGCGTATTTTACGTGCTACGACCCACGCCGTGCCCAGTGCAATTCGGTCACAGTAATTGTGAAGTAGCTCGTTTGGGTAAATCGATAGAGTTTCAGTAAGTTGAGTGAAAAGGACATTTTTCCGTCGAATAACATTCACTGTACCTGTCTTCGTACGTACGTCGATTAGCGCCAAGTAACATAAACTGGAGATAATAAATAGGCCTGCCTTGTTTAAACGTACGAACGAGTTGATATTTTCGAGGTAGCACTACTTACAAACTTGATTCAGCTGTCGGGCACAATCATGCAATGTCTCGAATCGACTATCTCTAGCGGAGCCTGAAGTCAAGAACTGGAAAACCCTTAATCGTTTTGAGAACACAGATTATTCAGATACAATAGTCGAAGTAGCACGAAGGCATAACGAACACGTCTCAGTTAAGCAAAGGTCGTGCCGAAGAGTACATATCTATCCGTTCTAAATAAATTTATCACATTTTATACTACAGTGTTAGTTCTTTGAATTTAATTTTTAAGTAAAACACTGACATAGACCAAGACGTTTTCTTATCATGCTGATCCCATGTATGTTTTTACAGAGCTAGCAGATTTTACTTTTTTTTCTAACGCCTTTGAATATTCCTACGGTGTGAAAAAGTCCTCGGAATCACCACTTTCTTATAGAATGTACTAGATAGGAAACACAAATAGAATGTAAGCCTTGTACAAAAAAAATCGTCGTCTTTCAGGTTTCTGATATCGATCACATATAGCACACCACGCACATCAAAGCGTAAAACTGTATGGCAACTCAAGATCCTATGCGGTACGGTAACCAAGCCTGCAGACATCTACATAATAACTAAACTGAACGTTACCAGCGCTCTAACAAGGAGAAAAGCGTTTTTCGACTAGCCTTATTTGTTGCGGGGCAGCCGACGCTCCGATCACCGTTAAACGAAACCGGCTACAATAACGCAATCGGTCGAAAACCCGGAAAAATTGTGCAGCTTAAGCAACTAGCATGTACACCATCTGGCCCCCACGTCCAGTCTCTTCGAAAAATCATTTCCGTACGCAGCTCTATTCTTGCTGTACAAGCGAGGCCGATCTCTTTTTGTACTGCTACGAAACAGGAGTATTTTTATATCTTGTATCCTACATTTTGTATATTTATGCTTGCTGATTTTAGCCAGTTGGTACATGGCTATGCGTATCGCAGTCGTGTCGTCAAAAATATTGAAAGCAATTTCTGCCACTGATCGACAGACGATCTTTACAATCAAGCCATTTGCAAATTTCTGGCTGCTCCTTCCATGTATGACTTCTCGATTAACATTATCTATAGAAGAAAACAGCTGGGGATGGGTCTTTTCAGGTCCTACACTGAGGATTTTTCAAGTTACCTTTAAAGAAATATTGCTTTTACTATAGCCCCGGTTGGACTTTGTCATATTGCTAGCGGAAATATACCGGTAATGGTACGGCTCGCTGCCGCATACCCGTATCAGACGCCTGTATTAGACTCGTATTCAATTATACTCAGGAACTCAGAAATTATATACATCCTGATCTCAAAATTGGGACACTATTTTGTCACTAAGGCATCCTTTATACAAAAAGATAAGATTCGATTAAGTATCTGTGAGTATACACTAAACAAAATAAGGCAGAGTTTTATTTTTGTATGTGGCGGTCATCGAATGCCTTCGCAGAAAAAACAGTTGCGAGAAAGAAATAATCGTCATTAACTACTACATCTGTATCATATTCTTGGAGACCTGTGAGGACAAGCTTCTTTATATAGCCAACATCGTGGGATAGCGGAACAAACAACCTAAAAGGACCTATTTATCGGTGTCATTTTTTTGTCCTAAGCATTTTCAAAAAACGATGCAAGATTATGTTGGTTTCTAAGGAAGGTGACCTTGGAAACTTTCAATACTAATGGCACAGGTCTAAAACGCAGCTATCATAAAAGCCAACGACGCTCATAGGATCGACAAAAAACAATCCTTGCGCGGGTCACTACGGGATTTTTCATTTATTACCTAAGCATAATCAATATTTTTGTTACAAAGCTTTTCAGTACTGATACTGTGTTCAGCTAAAACTCTTATTTCTTGCTTTATTCGGATGTACAGCTGTTAATAGTATAAAAAAATTAGTGGACAACTTGCTTAGAATAAAACGTTTTATATAATAATAAGACGGAAAAACTTACCGTTAAGCATTCTTACTGTCTAATACCCCATAACATCAATCAACCGACCAGTAAAGTTAAGAATGTACATTCATTTATTTGTGACCAGTTATCGGAGAGATGTACAACAATCGTGATCTCACAAAATTACAAAAAAAAAAGGCTTATAATTTTACTACTACAGTTCTGTTGGGAATACCCTGTTAGCAAATAAGATATCGTGATGTTATTACTAAGGCGCTAATGTATGTACATTTCTCCCAGCGAAAAGCCAATCGCATAAACAATCACATAATAACAGAGAAAACTGACAATGAGGTACTCGGTGCAGCTCATTCGGAAACCAGTCACCTCTACCCCATGACGATGTAACCGTTTAGCTGATAAGCCTATAAAAAGGACATTTGGAAGCGCAGATGTTGTTTGCGGGAAAACTGAAAACTATCATTTATCTTTAACGTAGTGTATCCGGATAAAGTGTCCTAACTTGGAAATGGAACTACAGAGGAATCGTCACTATGAAAAGGCAACAATTGGAAGTAATCTGGTAAGATTTTTCTTGCTAATCAATGAGCGTACAGTGCAGATAAACGTCAGCCATGTGTTTAAGCACCCTCGAAATATTTGAACGTAAAACCTGACAGACTTAATTGCAACGGTCAGTGTCCTAGCGATCGAGTTCGATTCGCTAAAGGCCCGCAATGGCTAAACCTATAAACATCTACCACTTATAGGCAAACATATATCTAAAACTACGGGAAGTGCTGTCCAGATATTGGTCGATACCAACTTGCGGCTTCGTACTTCGTGTTACTGGCTAATTGCAGTTCTTAGGCAGCACCGCATAAGCAGGGCGCAGTCGTCGATCCGCAGAGGGTTTAAGTTACATACTTGATAAGTTGCCAGCCCTGTAGAGAAATTGTAAGCATCACTGGTCGCAGGTGTCTAATTAAAAGAACACCATGACTCTGGCAATCGAAGAAAAATTCATGCCATGAACGATAAGTTGCACAACTGTGTACTAGAGACAATCACCGAAAAACGATATGGCTTTCATTTACGTATTATTCAGCAAGAAACAGATCCATAACTGTTTCAGTAACACGAGTTAGCAAACACAAGATTTCCTAAGATCTTAAATATCAGATCATAAATAATAAACTTGCAATAATAACAATAAACAGCTTGACCAAACCTGTCTCTTTCAAGTTCGAATGCTTCTTTCTTTTTTTTTTTTCTTAAGAACATAAATATTTAGTTGATTTTTTATGATTTTTCTCATAGAAATCGAATCCTTACCACCTTTAATGCAAACCGCTATTGTTTCCTTAAGAACAAATAACAAATGTGAGGGACGCGGCATCCAATGTAGGTACTGAAAATACTGTGAACGTGCAACAATACCTCTTGTTAACTTGTTTCGCTGGCCTTGCGTTCCTTAACTGATATTGCTGGTTCATGGAAGAAAGCAGGCTGACAAGAAGGCACACGCAGGACGGGTGAAGGCCAATAAACTGCCGGGTAACTTCACCGCCCGTTGTTTCTGCTGCTGCTGCTTGTATAGGATTAGGCAACGCTTTTTGGTTGGCGGCAATCCGGCTTTAACCCATCACCGTTGCCGGTTATAAGCGAACCATTCACCCCTGCGGTGATTACTTCTATGAGTTGGTACAATATATGGACCTATCGCATAATTCGCTTTCGAAATACACGGAGGGATTGAGCATGATTGTCCGTGAATATCAATCAGTTTTGCTATGTTTGTTGCTGGTTCCACAGCAGTCACCCTGCGAGCCATCTTGATGGCTCGTGTGCATATCTACACATGTCTATATATATATATATAATTGATATACCTTTTGGCTCGGCAATAGTTCTGTTCACACGAACGAACGATGATAGACGTTTTGGCAGATGGAATAGCTCACCTTGGAAAGCAACGACAAATCTCGAGGACGTTGTGGCATTCCCTTAAAGGCAATTCGTTGCGCAGGTGGATATCCGGATATACGTTGAGCGGCAAAGGTTTTGTAAACGGTAATTCAGCTATAACAATTATCGAGGAAGATTACAACTATGTCATTATGGGTAGTGTACATTATGGTTTAAGGAAAACGTCAGAAGCAACGACCCGCGCGGACAGACAGCGCTACAGGATAACATCTAAGAGGGAATCGTTTAGCGGCACTTTGTATGACAAGGAAGCTTCGGACAATGATTGACACTTTTACAAGGTGACGCGTGCGACACTGTGTCACTTTAAATTGACCATTTTTGAGCCTCGACCGAGGTCATAACATCGCCCACTGGGGCATGGCAGAAGGCAGAGCGTCGGTTGTTATCTTCAGAAAGTGTCTATTGATTAAATATAGACATCAGTACTTCGTATTTCTAATTGACTGTTTACCACATCAGAGTGTGATAGGCTATGAGCTGGTTTTGAATTTAACGGGAACGATCTGTACGAACGCTGCTATGATCACTCACATACGCACATCTACCCACACTCAGAGTAATCCTTATACGAAAAACCTCACTAGTGACAGTTCACCGGAAATCGTAGACGATACTTTCCGTTACTTTAGTTTGGCTGGACACGTCCAGTTAGTTTAAAGTGATCGCACCTTGTTCAGACCACAGACATGACTACCTAAGTTTTCCGATTCGAAGTTGCTCGTAGCTACGGGAGGGGTAATAATGCCAAGGGATTCAAGTCGACAACGCGTTTGCACGATGTAAAGGCGCAACGCCTGAAGGCGCAACGGGGCTACTATAAGCGTCCGCTTGGTCGGAGCGACACAGCCACCATTGCAGCCACGCCCTAGCTTGAGCAGCTGGGTCGAACTCCTGGCGATGTCGCAAGAAATCCTTCTCTGAAGATAGACATATTCATATATATATATAGAACGCAAACGGTAAAAAACGACAACACCAGTGAGAATTGAACTTATGCCGAATGTGCTTCGAACCTTACGGTGTTACGGTCATCTTGGGCTTTATCATAGATAACATTTCTTGCAGTAGCCCACACTGAGTTTGGTTCTTCTCTCACGTGTGAAGAGTTTTGCATGTCGCCAACTTAAAACGAATCATTCTGCTCATATCTGACTCGCTAAATAAAATACTAAATAGAAATATTTTTACCACATTTAATATAAACTATGCATAGATGTAGGACAGCGAAACGGAAGCAGTACAGGCAGGATAACACTAGATATGAGGCACTGATTATGATATGAGATTCTGGTAAATTTAGGAGGTATATGAAGCCCAGTGTGCAACAATAGGCCTGGCATAACGCTAACACTTCATAAGAAAAATGACCTACACAGTTTATTGGTATTAATGATGAACTAGAGTTTATTTCCATCCGGTAACACTGTCTACGGCTACCTCCCTAAACGAAATTCTGTTTGTCTCCGCGCGCGAATTCGCACCTACACCGCCAGGAATACCTTACACTAGCATTTACCTACCTGTCACCTACTAAGCCATCACGGTGACCTGGAAACTTCTATAGCCGGAATATAACAAGCCAAATGAGTGAAGTCTTCGATGTTCTGGTTAGAGCCTTGAAAAAGGGTTGACTAATAGTATTGTATAATGAAGCTGCAAAATAAACTGTCAACATCGCAGCCAACTCCGATCTGGTGCCTGTTGTTTCCTTACGTTCAGATAAATTGGTACCAGGACAACCGCGTTGACCATAAAGATTTACCGAACGACAAGCCGATACATTGACATCGTTCGAAAATCTATTGCATTTCGCCGGCTGGTTACAGAACGGCTTTTCCTACGAAAATGTCGTCAGGCAAACGACAAGCGACCTATTTGAGTCAAAATTCGTCCGCAATGAAACGTACTGTTCGATATTTGCTGATCCAGCCCGTTTGCCAAGTTTTAGGCCAGCCATGCCGAAGAAGCTTGTGCCAGCCTCTGTGCCCTTATATTGTTCCTTATCCCGTTTTTGCTATTATGCGCAGAACAGAAATTTCGATAGATTGCAACAAGCAAACACTTCACATTAAGATGTTGACTTTATATTGAAATAAATGATATAAGCATTTGATCGAGATATATTTATTAGTAGTCTAGCTTTATTCTGCAACTGGGTAAATTTACCTAAGGCTTATAGCTAGACTATGTTTTCAGGAAGCGGGTAACTTATAGGTAAATATGAATATTTGCTGAATGTCGTATCAGGTCTAATCGTTAGATTGAGGATAAAGTAAGAAATGCTTGTCTGTGATAAGGACGACACAATGCTACCGTCCGGCAGCAAGCACTGCTGCTGGAGAACCCATGTAGCTCTGGTAACACTGACTGTCCAAGAACAAAAGTTGACTTTGTCGTTAGCATCTCGCCTGTCATTGCGGGATGAAGTATAGACCTCGTGGGAATGAATGGATAGATATACCGAATATACAATACCTGTTACCCGGCAATGGCTTTGTATGGAATAACACCACCACGGCGCAACCTATGTCCGTCTGTATCCGCTCATTAGCGCGGTGGGATATCGATGTATTTGACAATGCATTAGATACAACGGGTGTATATATATATATATATATATATATATATATATAGTAATATTCGGATCTACTCGGACTACGAACTGTCCGGAGTAGGCACTATATATCGTAGAATGTATACTGTAAATTATTTCTAAGGGTCAGTCGTTTACGAAATATCTTCAGCGTCTAGAAGACGCGACGAGCGCCCAATGTAGTAACAATGCGAAGTAAAGTATATAATGGCGCTCGTCCTACTAAGGTACACTTAATTGTCCGTTAGTTGTTAGTGAAACATTTTGACATTGTTCAAGAGGGTGTCAGTTGTCACTGTGTTTCCTAGTAAAATAAGCCGTAGCATCGGGTCAGCCGCAGGAAAATTTTACAATGCACGGGATGCATGAGAAGACATGTTGAAAGAGATTTAGGGTTATGTTAGGTACAATGAGAAAATTCTTTTTTTTTTTTTTTTCATTAACGAACATTTAGTAATGGAGCTTAAACAATCTGAAACGACGTCATTATTCAGGTATTTGTAAACGTAACTCTTATTGAGCACTGCTTTGTTAAGAAAGGAAAAATCATGAATCAGGAGAAAATTGAGAACAAGTAATAAGAAACAACCGTATTGTTAGCGTCTTATCATTAGGTGCTCGTTTCCAGAGTAAATTAGAGGAAGCCTTGATGCAAAGCGTGCTAGAATAAACCTCTTCCTCTTATATGGTTTATTTCAATATTGTTGATTATTTTTTAACTGATTAAACTAGTCAAGCTTTTGAAAATAACTTGGTAGGTAATTATGGGAAAATAGAAAGTAATAAGATTTTTTTATCGGTCGAGCTATTTTATAGTGTTGAAGCTCTTCCTAAAACAGCTGAAAATTAAGTGTTGATTGCCAATATAGCTCGGTACCTGCGAAGCACTAAACCTATTTATCTATGTTAGAATGATTAGATGGAGGATTACTGTCGTTCACTTTATCAGAGCATGATTATAAACTCGAAGTCCTATGAACAACATGCTAAATCTATTCTATCTGCGTGTTTTTGTTTATGTAGCTTGCTTTTCGCCTTGTTTACTCGTCTCACGGTGCGGGACCAGGGAGTCATCATGGATAGGAGAAGAACGCTATCAGTTGGGCTTTGTCTTCGTATTTCAGCAAGCACTTTCATTGTTACACGTGCCTGTGTCGTGAATAGTTTCTCGTTTTTGTGGAGTTGCCATTTTTCACGAACTGGGAACGTATTTTCGGTTCTACCGCTTGCGGCTGCGTGCTTATACAAAACATCCCTACATGTATCAGGCACGTGTTGCAGATAGGTGTTTTCTAATCATCAGATTATTTGATCGATCGTTAAAACTTCAGTTTTTTTTATGTACGTCACGTTAAGTCGAATTCAGAATTATACGCGCTATAGATCACATTAATCTATGGATTATTATAAATTATTAGTTAGGCTTTATTAATGAGTTTTTGTGTGTCCAATTGCGTCCAGTGCCTGATCTCGTACTATTTGAAAATTTGCGCGCGTAAGTATAATATGCTGATGCGGTGTCGGTACGAGCTCAGTTGTTCAGTGCTTCGGACCAATGTCAACGTCTACGAACACGCCCGGGTTTCTTTCACATCAGTGTAATGACAGCTCTAATAAGGGTGCTACAAGTTAAGTCATCCAATCAGATATTAGTATCATTATTTATCTTAAATTTAATCAAGTCAAGTTAATAACCAATTAAAGCAGGACCTTTCGAATGAAGTTCACGACAACGCGCTCGGTTTTATATGGATAAATCAATCCGCGTGGTGTTCCTCTCTCTTGCTATCTCCTCTTTTTTAAGGCACGGTGGGCAGCATTATCTGGTGCCGCATCAACGACGCACACAAAACGCGGAAGCAAATTTTGTTCCCGCCGTGGCCGCCGCCTGCGGAGTCGCAATCGCCGGCTAAAAACTCGTGATGCACGGACGTGTTACGGCAGCGATAGTAAATAGCCATAGCTGAAATGGTCGGCATTTTGCAGTAGCATTCTGTATCTTCTACTGCGCATGCTTCCACCGACTAGGGTTCGGCGCCTCAGGAAGGAAAGTAACGGCAGACCCGATTCGCTCTATCCGTGCTGGCGTATTGCCGTTTCACGTAGCTTTGGTCTGACCGCTATTGTCAAACAACACTTGTCAGTGGTAGCCACAGCACTAGCTCTAAACCAGAAAGGCGCATGAATGGACGGTACATGGCGATGGGTTGAGCTGCCCATCTCGGCCACACGCGTCTGGTCGCCCGTCATTTTTGTCAGCGTTGCTCTATTGCGTCTAGATGTAGCAGGCCACAGGAACATCTGCAGATTCTCTGACGACTTTAGTGCGGTTAGCTTCTCTATCTTGGATCGAATGCATCATGTCTTGTGAATGTGTCCGGTTCCTCTTATAGGGCTTTATTCGCCTCCGTGTAACGCCAACATCAGCTAACTAAGTACCCTCACTGGTTTTATGCTGTTTTCCTTTGGCGGGTCTCGAGCGCGATTCTAAAGCGCCGATCGCATCTACAGCATCCTCATTATCATCATTGACGATTAAGGCAAAGCTGAATGTGTCACTAGTTGAAACGCGTCCAACTTCAACGGCGAACCATGTGTAAGGCTCATATATAGTATTATACGTGTATAGTAGATCGTCCAACACGTGTCTCCATGTATTGACTGGCTGAAGTTCCTCGTCCACAGATTGTTAATCGTAGTCGGTCGGTGTGAGTACTGCACAACGACACCTCTACATATTGCGAGGGCTATAGTGATTTGACGTTCTGTGTTTGTGGCTAGCTTTTGTTACGTTTCATTGAAAATGCTCGACTTCGATTAAATTTGACAAAGCAATTGTTATCGCTCATAATAGATAATACAGCGATAGGCCACATAATTTTGTACCGGCGACAGTCAAAGCCAACGCTGCCGCATTTACCGACACCCGCCGATACTTTACTCTTACCAGTCTCGCAGCTCAAAGTCTTCAAGACGAAGAACGGCCTGCTGGGTTTCCTCAAGGCGGTGCGCGGAGACGGGCGAATAGCGATCGTGTACGATGCCACTTCGCCAATTATTCTTTGTACAAGAAGTATACATATAAACAAAGGCATGCAGAGGCACGCAGAGTTCATCTCGTAAGTTTCATAGTATCATTTTTAGATAAAATTATATCCGTCTTCACTGTGCCGTTATACAACGGTTTCGACAATATCTTCAAATAGATAAGATGAATTACCTTTGATAAAACCGGATGCGTGACATTCGCATGAAAAGGGGCAATAAATACGGCGCGCTTCACGAGGTTTCAAACAAAAAAAGATCAGCTGGATTGAGTAGCTTCAACATAATGAAACTTTTGATGATCCTTTTTTTAAATATATACATTAAATAATGACGACAAATTATTCAGTGGACGTGCGAGATAAATACTGTCATCGAACATAAAAACATTGAAGCGATGTACACACAAAGACATAGCGTTGTAGCAATGAGTAAAATGTACTTATTAACCAAAAACAGAAAAAAAAAACATTATTCCAAAAGAAATATACACAAAGCTTCGTCACCATAAGTCTCTTACAGGCCAATAAAGCTAGAGTTGTCAACTGCACATCAACCAATGCCATAAAAATATGACCAATATTCTCCAGTAATGCACAAATTTATAGCGATCACTTGTGCTACAACAGCGTAGCGACCTCTTCTATCAGTTACCAAATATAATGACTTTTTCATGTGAGATAAAAGGCCACAGAGATAAACGAACGCAGGATTAAAGAAGGATGATTATCCAAACAATCGTCCGGGCTGAGACAGCTGGTTCCGGCTAAATGCTAGAAAGACTTTCGATTTCGACGAATAGATCATAGACGCAGGAGTAGTCATATGGACAAAATGAAAGGGACTTGGTTTGGTGGCATCTAAAAAATTGTGTGTCTCGGTCTTCTCCCTTGGTAACACTGGCCACTGCATATGGCCTAAATCCTTGCCAAGCTAAATATACACATTAGCACTCGTAGTTTCCAGCCCAATTGGAAAGCTTTATCGACGAACGGCGTGTTCGCGAGGCATACGCTGGACACGAGTGGAAGCTCAGCGACTGCTATGGGCATAAGTGCCATTCAGCAAACGACTGATTGAGGGAGCCGCTTCTGGTAAATCGAGTTGAGCATGGACGAAAAAAAGAGCCAAATACCCTTTCTCTAAGCGTTAGCTATCGTAAAATATCGAGTCTCACACGATTCCTGACTGACTGGCGACAGGTGGGTGAATATCTCGTTCGACAGCGCCGGGGTTGAATCGGATACGTCTTTGAGCCATTTTTTCAGTCAACGTTGGCTGGCTGGCTGGCTGACATGAGTTCAGGTGGGCAATCCGACAAAAAAACTGAGACTTGTGTGACTTCGCTATCTATCGTTTGACGACTTCATTATCTTCCACTTCGTCATTTTACTTGCAACTAAGCACTCATGGGTTTCCCTTCGTGATTTCTCTATTTCGTTTGTGCCTACCTGAATATTTGACTGCCATCGCTGTTCGTTGTTTCGCTTTTCGATCTTCGACTTCATCCAATAATGATATCCGACTTCCCTATCCTGTGAACGGTGAAAGCATGCGGTCATCATTTATTTATATACTGTACTCCCTTGTTTAGACTTTTGCATTGGGCTTTCTCTAGGTTCAAGTAGATGAAAATTGAGAATTAGAAAACCGATGCGCGCAAGTGATAATTGCCGGTGGTTACCGATGCCAAAGCCGTCACCGCGAACGTAAAGGCTGTACTATATTTCCTCAAAGACGACCACGAAACGATACACTGAATGGCTACACGATGGCTAGCGGCAACGCTAGCTATAGCTCATTCTCTCGTGGTTTTGTTATGGCGAGAAGGCGAGTCGATGTTTTGGTTGCGTGGCGGGGCAAAACTGGAGCATGAAAAGGAGATAGATAGGGCGACGTCCGCGATCAACACTGGCTTGACAACAGACATTTCTTATTTGGTATTGTGACAATTATTCCATAAATGTCGGTCGATGGGTATGTAAATATCATATTTGCCACCGCTGGACCACAGGCGTTTTTCAAGTTACAAGCACTGAAAGAAGGAACGAGAAGTTTTTACTGCATGAGCTAAGGAATGAAAGATTTCGAATGAGTTATGAAAAAATCACTGCAACAATTGCGGTCTTCTGCTGAAACGGGACGCTGTATAGCCGGTTGCCGAATGTCATTCATCACGCATGTTAATGAATATACCAAAAAACTATCTGCTATCAAAATAAGATAAAGTAAAAAAAAAAGCGCCATCCTGCACAGTGAACGCAAATACCGGACGAACGAACGTTTTGGCCGTGTTCTAACTAGAAGTAATAACAGGAAAGTTGTGGTGTTCATTTGTTATATTGTAGTTCCTGCAGAGCGAGAACTTATTCATCTCGATTATTATTTTTCTGCACTCCAAGTTCGTCCCGCACTAAACCAGTGACTAACAAGTTTATCGCTCCTCTATTTATTACATAGATATTAGTATCTTCAATGGGATGCGTTTTCCGCATTCTGCGCCGACTTGGACCTTTTTCCCCCTTAGAATGTTATTTGATTCATTATACTTTATCTCAAGCTGGATGCAAGTCCACAGAAATTTTTCAGAGGGTAGGCAATTACCTAAAACCATATAAAAAAAAAAACTCATCTTACGTAAGCTTCCCTATCGTTTTCTGAAGCTTCCTATCGCGTTTGGCTCTGCCATAACAACTTAGTTATAATCCTTATCACGAGCATGGCCGACCAATACTTTAACTATGTAATACCTTTCTGCTAGCACTACCGTTTGTTTGGGTCATTCGTTTCGCTTAATGTGATCGAGTGCGACTAACGCAACAACGACTATAATTCTATTCTTTTTTCGTCTTTCGCACCGTCTGGATTGCATCCGTTAAAATCTTTTCCGCGGCAAATTCAAATGGTCCAGCGATCAACGGTCCGCTTTGCCCAGTCGCATTTTGTAACGACGAACGGGTAAGACCCAGACTAAAGCTAAAGTTTGTCCAAATCTGCCATGTTTGTAGGTTGGAACTTAGTATGCTGATTCTTAAGGGAAGCATTATCTGAAATGTGCGTTGATCCCGGTTTGATAACTTATTTTGTCTCCACCAGAACTTAATCAACATCCTCTTTGTCCAAAGTCTGTTTTGAAACGTTAACAGCCCTTAACTGACGTGCAATATCATTGTTCAGGGTTACTACTATAAGCCACGAATCCATATCTGTGAGATAACTGCTATTTCGACAAATAGCTATGTTTTTAAAGCACGTGCTTTAATGGTTGCCCTCACGATTTGTAGCTATGAACTAGTGTTCCGTAGATTTGCTGGGTTATATTTTATGAGACACTTAAGGATCGCCAATGCGCGCAGATATAAGCTATGCACCCCCCAATCAGGGTTAGACTATATTTCTTTGTATAATGAAGGTATTATATGCATTCTATGGTGATTTTCTAAACCAGATATGGCTCAGCGAGCAAAAACAAGTCTGAATTTTTCCTGACTTGGTCAAAACCATAGCGTAGCCTATTGTTGTAAACGAATTATTTCGTTAACGAATATATATATATATATATATATATATATATATATATATATATATAAGGTAGATAAGAAACAGCTTTACTTTACGGCAAGACCGTATATTTTTATATATGTCCTGCGGAATACCCGTATTTTTTAACCTAGGTGAATTAATTGTGGTTATCATTACGAGCCCCACTATTTTGTACAATGAAATAGACGTTTGTTCCTGCCATGTTACCTAAGACCTTATGATATAGTGCTCTAGTTGTCGACCTCAATAATAATGATTGGCACTAAATAAAAGGTCATCGTAATAATATTTTGTCTGTCCTAATAGTATTTGTTTTCAATTGACCCTGAAGTCGCTTGTAATGCAAAAGTTAAATAAGCTGGTCCTCTTCTAGCGACCTCAGACAGGTAAATGGCTGGTTCTGATTGCGCATGACGGCAGGCTGTCGCAAACAACGGTGAATAGTGAAATCACACTGTACGAGAAAAACAAGCCAGCTGATTGACCTGTTAGGTCGCCATTACATCGCCTAGGTTTAGTGTGCTCCAAAAGCCATAATAATAGGCTAGCATTGATCGCTAACTTTCAACTTACATTCGTCATGCTTATTGCAGTAGCTGTTAGGATTTTTTCGTTGTGCTTAGATTATGTTTTGACCACCTAATAATAACAGACAACATTGTCGTCATCAAGCTCAGCAGTAACTTACTTAGAAAGGCGAATAAAAAATAAATTACCATAGTTAGACAATTTCTACGAGTGTGGCTAATGCCTTCCAGCCAAGTTCACTCTGTTTTTCCTGCTTGCAAAAATCACCTATCTACTTCGACCCGTCCGACTAGCGGTTCCGTTCTGCCGGTTTGTGGTGTATATATATATATACACCACAAATGTAGATATATACAGATATAGACGGCGCCGGGAGCCGAGCACGTGTGTAGAAATAGGGTCGTCGAGGTTCCCGCATTTGTTTCCATTGAATTGACGGTTCGTGCATGTGTAAACACGCGCGCTGAACATCGCCGAGGGGAAATAGATTGCCTGTCGGGGGTCAATTGCCTTTTTGCCGTCGGATATTTGCACAGAGAGCAAATATCATTTTCGGACAGAAATTCATTCGTCGTTGCTGATTTTTGCTACATATCTTTAGGGGAGCTTCACACTCGGCATAGGAAACAGCCGCCTCTTTCGCTGTCAATGCACTGCTTTGCAACCAGCGACGAACCCACACCTAAGGAGTTGTGTACACTCGAGCAATACTTCTATCTGAGGAAAACGTAGACCGTCCTCGGGCCAGTTGTTGTGGAATAAAAAAAAGTAAAATTGTCTCGAGTTTTTCCTGCTGGCATAAATCGATCTCTAAAATTCTAGGAGAGGTACGCTTCTTTCATACGCTGAGAAAGTAACTCGGAACTGAGTTATGCAGCTATCACACAAACCAGTTCGCTGCGCTGCAAACCCGGTTTTACGGGTCGAAAATACGGGTCGCTTTTGCTTGTCCGTGTGCCTGACAATGGAGTCCGCTTTAGACATGCGTCGATCGGTGGCTGGGTGTCGCGTATTAGAGAAGTCGCTGAACGTCTTGCAAATAACCGACTCTCTTTCAGGTTTTAGAAAATTACGCCTGTGACCGAAAGCCAATCATCATCAATCAGTCAACTAAGTCGTTTTGGCGCAGAAGCATAGAAAAGGCAAATATGAACCTCTAAAATAACCATTTCGTTAATCGTTTTCGTAATAAACTCTGATTGACTGTCAAACCGCTAAGATAATTAACGAAGAACTGCAAACATAACAACGATAAATATCTTCTTTTCATCTACGCTTACATAGATAATGTAATACTTAATTGTTCTTTCATTTGACGTAATAGTCACCTCACCCGTACAAGGATCCGAAAATAAATCAATCATTATGACGTTATTGTTGTTTTGATGAAGGTACCGATAATAAGCGCAACTGCCATTCCATTAAACCATCTAGTAGCGTATCGTATCATAGGACACTGTAGGTCGCAGCGGCCATCGAACCCGGACAAAAGTCAAACGTCGACACTGCCGCCGCTCCTTAGGTAGTCTGTGATAGTGAACCTCAAATAGACCTAAACTGCATCTAAGTAGCTCAGTGCAGTACGCCGTTATATAGGCAAATCTATTTTCTGTAGACGCATACATGCATGGCAGCATAACAGACCGCCAATGCCGCTCTTTCCTTTAAGCAGTGCTTCACGCAAATGCTACTATTTAATGCAGTGGAATAAGGCGAAATGGGCTTGTTTTGAATGATATCAGACACGGTGGTGACGCATCGACGTGTATGCCTGTTCAATGTTGGTACTTTTTCTGTCATTGTTTGTCTTTCCTTGCTATGATTGTTGTAGCGTGACTGTCGCTACTGCTGTTGTGCGTTAAGGCATTTTATGCTACTACTGGCCATGTTTTATGAGATGGTTTGCTACCTCGTGAACATCATCAGCTCGTATTAGGTGCTCATGCTGACGTAGTGGTTGATACGTAATTTTATTCATCATAACGTATCATCACACCCGTACCTGCTCTAGCATGCGGACCACAGCCTCTGCCTAGATTGAGATTCTATGATGATTCTATTGTGACGATCATAATAACATGTATAATGATGTCTAGACGCAGGTGTAGATATGCGCACACAATGTGTATTGGCCTCGTGTCTCTCAATAGGTCGCGGGCCGACGGCCTACTCATGGAAACCAATATGCAATAACATGGACGCTGGTGCACACGCAACGCTTTGCCGACTGAGCGTCTGCCGTTACGAACACTTGGTTCCTTGTTTGCCATTGTTGTATCTGATATGATTACAATAGCAATCGTATGTATGGACACGCAAAACATGCCAGCTTCATCGATGATATAACTACATGTTGCTGCTCTGTAGAGCGGCTTATACGTTGACGATAGACGAAAGATACGATCCGGGAAGCGACCATCAAAATACAACACAGAAGTTGTCCGTAGGTTTTAGGTGGTCCTTTGCGATGTATTCACGCCCTGATGGGATACTGATTGACGACAGTCCGATATATGGCAGCCTCTCTTGGATCTGTGTGGAAACAGGCCACACAGTGGGATACCACGAAGTTTCAGTAGCGAGCCACCTAAAAAGAGATCTATTAGATATCACTAAGGTACGAGGAAAAGACCGCTAGGCATATATTGAGGACTTTAATAATTGCCTCTGCGTAAACTGGTAGTTTAGAAAAGACGTGCGAAAGTCTTTGTTTTTTTTTGCTGCTGTGACTCTATGTCTAGCCATGCAGGAGTAAGGAAATCATAACCGGAAGCAGCGGGTCCTCTAACGGAGCCAGCTAATCTCCAGGTAGGTCATGACAGCGGGTTCACTGATACACCTCGGTTAGGTTAGTGTGGTTCGCAGCTGTATAAGAGGACAGAGGTCTTTTTGAGGGACATTTACTAAACTAGCTTATATTTGTCGTTATGGAACTTTCGTTTATTCCCGGTAGGTTTTTGTAGACTACTAATGTTTTTTTTTTCCATTTAGAACTACAACACTGCGTGGAAGTTAGAGATGGCTAATGAACGGGGTCGTAGCTGGTAATCGATAAAGCTGTTTTTACTTTGGTTTGTTCTAGTTGCAGTCCGATTGTGATCACACCGAAATAATGTTTATGACAAACACATTTTATGCAACTTGTTCTTGGGGCATCGCTATATTTCAAATAATGTGCATGCAAGCGACCCGGGCAAAGCTGATCCGCCCGAAAGCGATTCGGTCTTTGATGAATCACTTAGGTCGTACATATTAACATAGCCTGCTCGTATACGTCCTGTTCTTCTGCACTTATATCGAGCTTTATAGCGTCAAATATACCTGAGAAAAAATTGGCAATGTGATAAAACGGTTTCGTCCTTCAGTAAAACAAAGTATGTATTTATTCAAAGAGTTATCGTTAGTTTTGAAATGTCGCTATAGAAACGAACCTTACAACTTTACTGTGTGTAATGCCGAATGTTTATTATTGATCGGATTTTAGCAATAGAGTTAATTACTATAACACATATGCGGGTAGCAATAAATTTTATACAGATATGTGTTGCTTTTGTTGCTCGTACGATTCCAGAGGCTGGCAAAGCGAACTCAGAGGCCATCTTGCATCGCAGAACGGAGTTAAGCAACTCCGCTTAGTGTATACAATTTTGTGTAGAGCTAACATGGGTACGTTTGAAACCTTGCGTGCTCTGCCACCACGACGATGTAGCGATAACGTGTGTGCCTACTAAATTTAGGAACACTTTGTGATCAGGTGTGATGGTTTAGGGTTAAAATCGGGCGTAAACACAATATTCTGCCAGGACCAATGTCCAACGATTTTAGTAGTGTAGGTAAAAGGCCCAGGTTAGCTCTCCACGTGTGCATTCATATGGCAACAATTCTAGGGTATTATCTTTATACTTTCGATGATACAAGTCGACATTAGCGGGGATTTCGGAACGATATTTTTGCGATACATGCAATTTTCTAATTTAGATAACATTTTCATGATCAAAGTCAGAACAAATTTTTCGACCTGCCTCGTGCGCAGCAGGGTTATGAAGATTGGCCAACTGTCAAAGTTCGTCTGTGCACATCCATGCACGTAAGCATGATATAATAAAAGAACGATAATCCAAAAGCACGTGGTTGCTGTAGAAGATAATGACCGTGTCTAGCGACTATACTAACTCTTCTAGTAGGGCGGGTGAAAAGTGCAAATCGGTCACTTGGTTTACTCCTGTCGTTTGTAGTTATACCGCCTTCGGCCGCTCTAGCATTTGTGCTGACAAAGTCACTCGTCCTTGAACGGCTTAATCGAATTTCACGACGACGATTACAGTAGGTACGAGCATTTTTCATGCTCGGTTGATCAGGTCGCTCGACTGTGATACGTTTTACGGTGGAGCCGTATGGCCTGAATACGCTAACCTAGATCTATTCACGTTTTCCTTTGTTCGTTTTTTTTTTTTGCTAAATTTAAGCTGATTAAGCACTCAATTTGTATATGGCCATACTTGTACACATGTGCTTATTATGGGAAACAACAAGGCGGTCTTGCCAGTCTATCTTCAACTATACACTAAAAAGTGATATCATCTCTCGTAAAAAAAAATCAGCAAATGAGCTTTAATACACAGAAAACCTGATATGATTATTTAAACCAGAAACAATATATTCGATCTTTCGTCATCGCTTACAAACGGATTTCTATCCGCAAACGAAATCTCCAAACAGCATTGTAGGTTCTTCTAAGAGATTTTTTAAAAAAATTTTCCCGCATTAACAATCATTGATACGAAAAAAAAAATCTTAAATGTATTCCGAAATATGTATATTATTGCATACAGTCACGATTATAGTTAATTAATTAGGTTAATTAACGATAGGCACAGGACGTCTGCTCAGGAACGCTTGTCTCGATCATCGACAGGTTCTTGTCCTGCACACATGTTTCCATAGATGTTCGAACGCGTGGAAGTCAATCGTAGTATAACTACTTGATCTACCGTACGGTTCACACATTGAGTGCAGCTAGATTGTCTTCATAATAATTTAAGATTTGACGGTTATTACAATGAGAGGATTTTAAGCAGAAGTCATCTAATGCGGTAAAATAGAAGAAAAACGAAATGACCGATACTCAAAGTTCCACACGAGTAGGCCTTCGTTCGTTCGCGGCTTGTGCCATGCACATGCTGAATCTGAGTAATTAAGCCGAAAATAGTAAAAAAAAAAAAATTTCCACATTTATAATCATCTTGTGTTCGAATGAACTTGTTATTGAACGAGATAAAGATGTTTTGAATTTGTGGCCCATGCCGACAAAGCAATAATATGGTCCGTCAAAGGGAACGCTTCCTCGTTTATGTAGAAACTGGTACCAGTAACACACGATCGATAGCTTACAGCTTTAACAAATGACAAGCTGACCATGGGACGATAATCTGCATTCTTGCCACTTATACAAATGATAAATGGCTTGTACTGTATAAGTGCTTCCAGTTTTTGATATACATCAGTTATTACTTGACACATGGATAAAGCTAGAAATTTTGCGTTAACTGAAGTCCTCAGCAGCGTCACTGAGAAGGACCTAACCGTACGCTCCGGCATCCGTTGCACCAGAATTACGGTTGCCAATCGTACGTAATAAGTCAATTTTGGATGATGTGCCCAGCGTTAGTCTGTTCGTCACTTCCTGCCATCATGTCACACGCATAAATTGGCTTGGGGCCATCTAGCACTAATTACAGCATCATTATATGACTGTTTTCTATAGCCGTGTGGTGTTTATCAAACTCAGCGTATTAACTGCTCGCCATTGGTAAACCTTACCGGTGTTTGTAGTGCTTCAAGCCGTAACTGTTACGAGATAAAGTTAGTCCAACCGTCAAAAATCAGCGCAAAGCTAGCCGCACGCGAGGCTCGAAAGGATCGAGAAGGAAAGAAGACCGACAACCTATAGAGGAACCCAAATTAACGGAAATAATTACGCGCCCCCCTCTCTATGAATATATTCTGTTTTTCTTTTTCAATACAACGAAATATTTTTATCATCATTTCGGTTTTTTGTTTACCATATTATCCATGTTATATATGATTGACTACGCTCGATAGACAGACCTTCAGTCCGCTCGTTCGTTCGTGCTTGTCTGTCTCTGGACAATATTTATCCTGGATTCGAACATGGCCGAGCACTGCGTTTGATATCAGTGTACGGGCCTAAACTCAAACCGTATTAAAATATGCAATATTTAGTAGTTACCGTACCTTCAGTGAAATGCACCCTCAGAGAGGCTGGCAAAGCGAATCATCTACGTCGTCGTCGTCAGTAACGAATTTTATTTTATCCAAAATGGTCGACCAAACGCAACAGTATAGCCGAATAAGGTGACCTTGTTATGTGACGGCGTACGATATTCTCTAGGGTGTAATGCCACACCCTTCGCAGAGCTAGACGTGCATCGTCATAACGTGATCGGTTATGAGACCTTCAAATAGACCTAAGTGGGATTTTAGGTTGAGGACAATGTTACTAAAAACTAGTTCACAACTGGTCGATGCTGGCCAGTTCGGTTGATATTCGAAATAACTTTTTGCCCGTTTTGTTTGGAAACTAAATATAGTATTATGTTCTCATCTTGACTGGCGAACTTTATTTGTATCAGTTAAGATGAATGAAATGACTCGTGCCATTGGTTACGGTTGTGTGGAGTTATAAAATCACCTGATATACGAACTTCCTATGAAACATGTTAGCTTACGTACAAACAAATAATAAATAATAAACAAAATCTGCAGAAAAACAATAAAGGATTTAAATCGACCACTGAAAATAATAAGGAAAAGCCACTTGGTATAGTTCGTGCCGGTGACTAGACTTCAAGTGTTTGAAAGCACTGCAGTGTTTGCTTGCGTCTAAAAAGTTCAACTTTATTTTATGCCTAAGTTAAACTTTGCTAGCTATAGAGCACCAATGACAGTCATGCCTCTGGAACCCGTAAAGAGCTCCGCACGTTTACGATGTCGTTTGACAGACTTTTGCCGCTTGACAGATAGTCAACACGAACTCTTCGAAGACGTATGAAACAGCCGTCAGAGAAAAAAAAATACTCTTCACGATTTCGTCGTCGGCGTCTATTTGATCGTTTTTAGTATTTCTGCCTCTTGTCAATCATTTGGATCGAACCGCCGGTTACTCTCCGAACTCGTTCGCAGTCCATTTAATCAGACTTACCATTTCACTCTGCCTGGTCTCTCGCGCACCGTCTATAGGCCACCAGCTGACGTCAGCGTTATAGTGGTGGCACGGAACACGGCACCGCTAATCAGATGCAGACCCTCTGCCGCTTCGACGCGTCTTCGACTTTTGCCTAGCAGCCCTTTCTTTCAGCAGGGATTTCATGATTAAACGTTTTATTATGATCGAAATCAAGTAATGTAAACATTTACCTTATCATTGTACTAGCGACTCGTAACAGCAACGCCTGCGGTGACGGCGGCCCGCTACTTCAAGAGCAAGCGTCCATTAACTGCTTCGATCCCCATCACGATCACCACCGTTATTGACGTTAGCGTTATTTAGCCACGTCCGCATCTGCAGGTCTCTGTGTCACTTTTCGACGTTGTCGGCATGGCTTTAAAAGAATAAAGCCAGTTCTACAGTTGATATTATGCAACATAATGTCAAAGAAGAGTGCATTGTTAACCTTCATAAACAACGCGGAACGCTGGATGAAGTGGCTGGTTGGCCATCTAACCATTATCAATGTCGTAGCGTTCGGGATATGCCGCTCATAGGAGGACGTAAGAGCAAACAACTGTAACGTAATAATGATGACGCTTGATTCCGGTACTGATGCGGAAATGTTGGTTTCTCCTTGTAACTCACTCGTCCGTTCTTGTTATCTCTTACACCTCTCACTGCCCTTCTTTCCGCTACCCCATTTAACATTAAACTGAACTTCAAGGGCCAAAACTGCCTTATGAGTGACCGTTGTCACTTTATCGTGTGTAAACACATTTCGTCTTCTTCAAAAATCTAAGAAAAACATGGTCCGATCCTCCATAACCGACGTAGCCATGGCGACGTCGGTCCGTTTGTGCCTGCCTTATGTGCTTAACATGCGTGTATAGATATGCCTACAGGAACAAACGTTGGCTGATCCTTGTGCTGGGTGACTTTTAGACCGTAGCGCACGCTGCTACCGCTGCTGCTAGAACCGTGATTAGCGTTCTTCAAAGTTTCTCTAATAGTGGCAAAAGTTGAATGAAAAGAGAGTCTTTTACACCACGTGCCTGGACACATCTGATAGGCAAATCAAAGAATAATAATGTATCAGGAACCGCTTACTGCTACTGCTCATGCGTCCACATGAAAACCCTATCTATACTACTATTACTTATAGATATACAGACACCGTTTTTCTTTCGACCGCCGTCGCTTGGATGGATGCTAAGAAAACGCAAGGAAGAACACGTTATATTGAAGACGACCACGGTGAAAAGAGTACAAAGTAAAAATTTTAACCAAAAAAAAAGCTGAAAAAAATGAAAAATAAAAGTTAAATGCCAGCTAGCGTGCCTCCAAGACGGGCATCGGTGCTTCAGCTAGCTAAGCACGGACTGGGCACGTCAGAAAAAATCTCTTTTTGTAGAAGATGAAGATGGCGACGATACGGCAGTTTCCCTCAGATGTCCCCTTAGCCAACACCCCCTTTCCTTATAATAATTTTGGTCGTGATGATGGTTATCTTGATGATGCTAACGCGCGAGTCGAGCCGATTCTTGCGACTACATCGGCTTTGGCTGGCATTAACGTGAGACTAAACGATTCCTTTTGCGGAAGCGGCTGCGAGATCAGAAGCCATTCATAGAGGTTACAGTTAACAGAAAAACGCGGAATTGACGATTTTGGCGCCTGGACCAGTAGAGAGGCAAGAGGTAAGACAGGGCTCGAAAGTCGCGGGTCGGACAGATCGCGACATCTTGTGGCTACAAAAATCAATAAGGGTTTCAGGCAGGCAGCCAGCGTTCAGCGGCCAGATCGTCACACCGAACCATAAACGGGGAGCGCAGTCATCACGAAGCTGCTTAGAGGGGGTCGCTGTGGCTGGCCTTCATGAGATCGACTACGAGACTTCTTGTTCGACTTTGTTTGACTGCGCGGCTATCACTGATCTTCGTAGCGCAACGACCACTACCATTTCGACCACTGTTGTTAGTAGCCGTAATGGCCGCTCGCGTTACCGATGTGGATATTTTGTTGCCTTTGTTGGTGTCTGTTTACCTTCGACGTCTGCTTCGGCGCCGGCTCGAAATTGGCTAAAAGACAGTGTAAATAGTTGAAGAGGTTTACGCTTTCGAAGCGGTAATTCACTTAACGTATCATTAGTAAAATTATAAGAAACTTTGCCAGAATGCGCTAATAAGCTAATTATTATAAAATATAACGGAAATATATATTTATATTTAACCCAATCATTTAACCCATATATATATATGGGTTAAATGATTGGAACAATCTCTTTGAAGGTAGTCTTGTTTCCTTTGAAACAGAACTATTTTAACTATACAAGAGTCGATTTTTACGAAACAGATAAGATTTCAACGTTTAAAGCAAAATAATTGTGTATCTTGTAGTACATTTCGTTAGTTAACTTTCGATTCGTTTACCGAAACCGGTACGCATCAGTAGATTTTATATACCTTATCTAAGAAACATTTATTTTTACGTGAAGTCGTACCCCCTCCCCCGCCTTCCCCCGAAAGAGGCGTACGCATCGACTACCCCACAATTTAGTTGCAGTATATATTTTTTCCCTATATTGGGTCCAGATTTTGCAGTAGAATGTAACCCTGAGATACCCTATATAAACTGTTATTTAACTTTTAACTTAGCAAACGTTTTTCTTAAAAAGTTGATATCAGTTTATTTTGTAGAAGTATCTTCATATCGATCTGGCAGGCCGCCATCGCGCACTTTGCCAGTGACCCGATAGCTGGGCATTTTCATCTTTTGCATTAACATAGCTCGTTGTAGAACATAGCAGCACCCCCTATAATCGATTATATATGGGCTATTAATAGACAGACCGAGAGAGAGGCATTCTTGACTGACTGAAACTAACGATGAACGAAAACTTTGTCCAAACCTACCACCCTTCAAATGCTTCTATGATATACAATTCAGTCTGGTGATTGGCGCTAACGCATAAATGAATCTCACCTGGAAGTAAATCCGTTAGTTGAGCAGGCCCTTTCTTTGTGACATCCAGTTACTAATACTTGACAATTCAGATCTTTACGATTGTTTACCTAAAATCATAGCTTGTAGCAACAATCGGATTGGTTGAAACATGGTAATGTTATCGTATTTCAAACAACTTTTAATAGTACGGCTTGACATCAACTTACCATATACGTGTCCAAGTTAAATCGAAAAACGGACTTGTTCAATGGCTGGTTCTCAGCTGTCCCTTCTACGACGAGATACTTAACATAGAACTTGAATCAGACGACCAATTATTTGTTGCTGTTAAATTATTCTCGTAACCTATACCAGATAACAGTGGAAAAGTACCGATTCTGATGTGGTGGACATAGATCTTACGTATATCTTCGTTGGATTCATAAATTATAACGGTACCGATTTTGATTGCTTGGAACGTCCTGCACTTAAGCCACTACGGTCCCGTGATCCCTTGGCAACGCTGGCGACTTGAGTAACGTGACCATTCCGAACTGTTTCACCCTATGCCATACGCGGAATAACTGTCGAAGCTATCCTTCAATGAACGAGGATTTGAAACTCCCAAAGCCGTAGATCATAAGATTACAGATAATAGCAACTTCGCTGATCATTGTGTCCGTTCGAAAATAGGACGCCTCGCGTATGAATTAATTCAGTGCTGTTTAGAGTTATGCTACAGAAATGGTACAGCTGTTGCTCATGCTGCTGTGAGGCACCCTAAGGCCAAATTTTATAGTGAATAGCGTGCCGCTGCCACCAGCTATGGCGTATTATTAATAACCGCGATACTTTGAAAGATACTGAAACAGCTTCAAAGAAGGGTTTCGAGGAAATGACGTCGACATCTTCATTCAGTTTAGAAGGCCCTTACGGTATTCGTATTACGTCTGAGCATTCCATATGCAAAGGCGTATATCTATACAGGGGACGGCTATGTCCCGTAGAAGAGCTTTGTTTTGATCCGGTAATAAGGAAAGGTTAAATACATTACAGGAAAAATGCAAACAATCCACGGCGTGCTTCATCATCCTATCAGTAAATAGGATTTATTTCGACAGACCGGTTAAAGTTCCATTTCATACAGTCCGTACTAGTTACTTTAACCGAGTATGCTGCTTACGTTGGCAAGATTCTTCCGGGGAACGGATTTGAGAGGCTGTAACTCAACGAATTCAGCTGATGTCCACGAATCCATAGCCTTTGGAAACGACGGCCCTTTTTCGACTTGAATACGGACAAGGTGATCACGAAAAAATCCTTAGTTAGCCGCTATTTAATAAGCAGTTGTTTTATTGCCGCCGAGAACGCTAGGTTCGTAATCTAACACAAAATATTAGTCAATATGGTATCAATAGATGAACATCGTCGTCTCGTTAGTCACAAAAAACGGTGTGCGTCGATTTTGCGTGTCTAACACGCGGGGGGGGGGGGGGGGTAACTAGACATCTTCTACAAAATTCACTGAAATAGGAATCTTATGAACTTTTATTGCCGCTAACTAAATATAGGAGGCAAAGGTTATTCCATCTGAAACATTCATATGGTCAGGAAACTACTTAGACAGCAGTAGTTCACCCTTTTCTTGTCCTGAGAACTTGCTGTTAACGCCTATTTCGTTTTAAAGAAATCAAGTGAATCACGTCAACGTCATTTCGGGAAAGCGGAGCATGTAAAATAAGGAGCACTAAAATAGGACAGCGTTTGTAAACGAAGCCTAGCGTTTCACATTTTGCTCAAGTAATCCAGACCCTCGCGTGAAGCTGTTCATCGAATTCAGAATAGTCATCGCTATCCTGTAACGACTCACCCTTGCGCGTAAATCAACTGACCAAGCATCGATTTTGGCTGTTGTGGATAGGGCCTTTCTAAATGCTGCACAAATATCAAGCGGAAACCCGGTCCCATTGTGCAAGAAAGCAAACTTTGCAGAAGACGAAATCATCATCGGTCAAAATCCAATGGAAGACTCAACGAATTTTAACAAGACGGCGCAATACAGACTACGGCATCCGTTTGTAATTTTCACAACTTGATAACCTTCTTCAGAAAATGAAAAAGATGTCCCATAAACGGTAACACTGTTCAATTGTAATCAAGCCGCTCGTTGTGCCAAAGGTGGAAGCTTGTCATGTAACTGGACAGACGAATGTGCTTAAAATTGTTTTCAGCGGGTCGTCTATTGAAAAGAAAAAAAAAAATATATATATATATATATAAACGAATTGCTCGTAGATCGGATTCGCATCTTTTTTTATGGTCCAGTTTGTACAAGGTTACTCTCGTTGGAGCGGTATAACAAAAAAGCTCAGAAATGAAGAATTAAGAAGATACTGTGTAAGAACGGTGACTAGCCTTGAAGCAGGCGTGAAAGA
This sequence comes from Varroa jacobsoni, assembly GCF_002532875.2. Lineage (NCBI taxonomy): Eukaryota > Metazoa > Arthropoda > Arachnida > Mesostigmata > Varroidae > Varroa > Varroa jacobsoni. The sequence goes on from NW_019213377.1 coordinate 52,792, forward strand.
CAATTCATTATTAGCTAAATCCAAATCGCACACATACATATGCATATATGCAAGCATATATATATATAATATATGTGTGTATATAGATGCTTGCACTCTTTTCTGCGGTTCTAGCTATCTGGCTAACCCGTGCGTGTAACCTGGATAGAGCATTTATCATTAGACGCTTTACACGATAGTTTTGTTATGATTTTATCGTTGTTTCGGCTGTCGTTTATTGGTTAGGGTCCTTCATTCACCCCCTCCCCCCTCCCCCCACCCCACGCATAAGAAGTTTATATATACGAAACTGGGCTATTATTACAACTGTTTTACAGATAAATGGCACCGTTTGCGTGATGAGGCGTGAAGCACTAAACATTTGTCTTCACCGCAGTAGACATCGATATCCGTTTCCATCAAGCGCTCAGCAACGTTAGAATAAAGATAGTGTGCTTGTTTTCCAAACAGTATCCGAAACTACCTTTTCTTCAATTGCTCATGGTTTCGGAAAGTTAATCATGCACGAATACTCTAAACTTCTTCATTCAAATGTTGCGAAATTGATATTTCACTTAAGTACAGGTCAGAGTAGTATATCCCGAGAGTTTCATTTGAGGTTGGAGAACTTACATTGCAACGTGGCAACGTTTTTACATGTCGACTTTCATACTTACTATGGTAGCACGAACTTATTAGAATCTAAAGCGCGCTAAAACTAAGTCCCCAACATATAATAATATTGTGATATCCTCACTACGGCAGAATGCTCCGGTAGTAATCTCATATCTGCTTAAATAAAACCTTTATGATCTGTTCGTCAGAAAACTATTTCTGATCATTAGTAGGCTTCTGAATTATTCTTTAATAAAATAATCCTGTCAGCTTCCATCGCTGTTACTTCCGATCAAAACAAAGATGTAGTCAAATATATTCCAACGCTTTATGCTTTACTCCGCCTATTTTTCCGCGGGTTGGAGGGTAACGTTTGATTGATCGGTCCGGCCCGTTGATGTCCAATTTTTTTATTATTATAATTACTGCTATAGTTATTACATCTAACGTACAACCGGTGATCACACTTTGAACCGAACAACAATAGCTGGGCTAAGTTTTTCCGTCGCCTTTTATCATTAAACAGTTAAACGAGGACATAAATAATATATTAGTTTGTGCCTCACTGATTGTACTTTTATGGTATCTACTTCACTTATTACTGCCATCGTTTCTGTTATTACTGTTACTCTTTTGAGACCAAATCGTAACAAAGAAGATTGAAGCTATACGTGGTGGTCACTTATCACCCGACCCGATTTTACAGAACAATATCTATTGCGTCGGCTCTTCGTTTTCCTTCTTCAATGAATATTTATCTCAATCGTTTCGCAGCAGTTAATTTCAAGCATTGCATAGCCGGGTTTTTGTTACGGAGATGCCTTCGTCTAGCTCGATTTTGCATCTATAGTGCTCATCTGATTGATAAACTGGTTTAGTTCGTTAATAGCAAGCTGTATCTTGTTGGATGAAGATAAGTCTGCGGTCAGTAAGCGACTTCACGGCGATCGTAAAATGTTTTTCTGGCCGATTATATTACGTTCCAAAATATCTATCATTAGTATAGATCGATTTGAACGTCCCGTTTGTACGTAGACACGTGCATGTATATATGGATCGAGATCTGGGGAACTGCTATTCATATACTACGAGTGGTAATGTCTGTCCTATTTTGTCTAAGGTCTATATGACGTCGACTGGTGACAGGCTTGAGTTATGAACGTCGCCGAAACGTTGACGAAGGCCAGCTTCAAGCCCTAGCAAGAGACCGATCTAGTCGTAGCATTATTATGCATAAACAAGATACATTCAAGCGTCTGATCTGCATGCACTCTTGCCCCCGCAAGTCCATACTATTACGGAACGTCGATCTTCTAGACGATAGTCATTGGACCGAAGATAAACAAGATCGTCTTTGAAGATCCTTTTACCATTTCGTGGCTAACGATCGTCGTTCTTTGCCATTAGGTACTGCTGCTTTTGCCGGTTTCCGCTTCGCTTAAATCTAAAACATATGTCTTTATTGCGTAAAGTAGATGAAGCACTTTGTGGCCGAACTCTATTCCCGTCACGTTTAGCGCGGCGAGAGTGCAAGGCATCTTTCATTTTTCGAGTGCCTATTGGTTCACTAGCCTCTGCAAAAGCGATTTGAATAAAATGATAAAGGGAATGTGTCCATGAAAAGGCCAGTTGACAATCCACGGTCGGTTCTCTGTTTGAGCTTGACAAAGAGATCCATCGTCGTAGAAGAACAACTGGAATGTACCGCTAAGAACCGTACGGTCGGACAAAACAAAGAACTGACCGTGGATATATATATATATATATATATACATATATCGACCGTATATATATATCGTTTACAAAAGCAATTATAAGTGGGATAAGAAACAACCCAGCCATTCCGTGAGGGGAACACCTAAATTTAGCTGATGTTTTTTAAATAGAAAAAGAACATAGTAACACCTAAAAGTGTTGGGGAACGCAAGTAGACACCCCTCGGTTATCGTGGCCATTGCTAACCCCAGTGCCATCACACCCTATAGTTCGGTTGGTTATATAACGATATGCAGAATATCGGATAATTTCATCTGCACAAATCATACCTACTCTGATGGCGTGAATTAACCTCTAGGCACACAATGCATCATCCGCCATCTTCGATAGTCACGTTTAAATCGCGAATACTTCACTATATTTTATAATTGGACTCGTTGAGCGGAGTTTGTTTATCGATTTATCCTACGCCTGTTAATGCCGGTCACTACCCTAGAATACATTACCTTGATCATTAGAATTCGACGACGGTTTGGATCGTGGCTATTTATCCTTGATTTTCGTGTTGCTGCGTAGTATAAAACTGTCCTGCTTTGTATAGTGCAGCGAGCTTCAAACTATACGTTTCTTCATTACGACGAAGAAGCGCCCATAGATGCAACAGTCAATAGTGGAAGAAGCCGGACAACCTTACATGTATTAATCAAAGGGTCTTTTCAACAGCTCTCGTATGGCACTTCGCAGCGTGAATTAGTGCGTTCCACGATCGCCCTGCTGTGTTTTAATACTGTCACTAGCCGAATTCCGTTAGACTTCGTAGCTAACATGGAAGGTGTGTTTATATTGTGAAGCATCGATGCAATGTTCCACACATATTGCTCTTGATTGACAAGGTACTGAACAAAGGATCTGGTAAATGGCAATACCAGAAAACAAGTTTTCCACCTATGTCGTGTTATTTACCGTAACTGAGTCATTCAGTTTGCTATCCTGACTCCGGACTTCCCGTCATAGTAGCAGCAGCAGCAGCAAATGTTCCCCGGAAACCCACGGATCAATCGCCCTACAATAACAACGCTAGCTTCGAACACTGGATAGAAGCCCGATGCGGAAAATTGAAGTCAACAAAGGCGGTCAGACGCTAAGGAGTATATATATATATACCTATATCTAACAGACAATTATATCATTCTGAAACTTACAATAGTAACTCTGCTTGTGATTATATTAGTTAAGTTAGGTTGCTTTTGTCTATTGAGAGGTGCTCATCAGGTGGACGGCTTCATTGAATAACGAAAGTAGGCCATATTCATCATTATGAGGTTTCGTTTTCACAACATCTGTCTTGTGCAATACCGATTTTCTCCTATCTTTGATAAAGCTAACGTTTCTTAATGTTCTTTTTGTCTAGAAATAAGGGGATATAATCAGCTTCGAATAGCGAGACATATTTCAGCGGCTTTTGAAAATATTCATTTAGCCTAAACGTATTTCTCCGTTATTCGGCTATGCCATCATTGTCAGATACTTTGTTTAATTAATCATTTATATTGACTTCATCCGAACAGTCTAACAATCAACGGTTCTCTATAAAGTTGAATATTAGGGGGCGTTCTTATAGTAAGTCCTTTGATCAATCCGTTCGTGTTTGATTAACGCTCTGTATCTGCGACGATCATCCCTAGATTCCAGATACTGTTACTTTGTCTTGAGTGAGAGACAGATTAAAGGCGTCAGACGGCCCTCTTCCGAATCGACCTGGATAACGGTATCCCCTGAATATGAATGACCTTCAAGCATAGAAAATGAACATTAAAAAATTCCAACTAAACCAGTTGGACAGTGTCTGTGATACTTGTCGTGTTGCGTCGGGACATCTCGATCCAAGGAAACCATCAGCTGGTAGCTGCTTGTTGGCCATCGTCACCAATTTTGACTGGGGTCGAATGTGCTTCTTTCTGTTAATAGCAGCCCTGGATAAAATTCTGTGGCAGCGGGGCTAACGATGGTGATTTTTCACGGCGGAGGGCGGCGTTTGGTTAGCCAGGCGGGCGGGCGGGCGGTAAGGGGTTAACGAGCTGTTCTGGTACGGCGGGTTGCCTTTACAGTAAGCAAAGGGTGCTATTATGAAGAAGATGGCACACGAAAAACAAACGGATAGGGGTATCGTTGCGAGTCGACAGAGAGTGGCCGGTCGACCAGAGCGATCAGTCTGTCAGTTGAGATGATTTTCCTTAATAGGACGAAAATGTTGACCTAGGCCAGCAATAGTTCATCGATAACTGTAACAATTGGATAGTTAACGACACATGTAGGTGCAATATTGAAAACTAATCGTCTAACTCAATTATGAATATATCAGAACTCGGCATTTGACAACGAACCGTATCAGGAAACGTGTCTGACATTTTGTTTCCACATGCAAAAGTAAGTTCGAAATATGCTTGTTCAGATATTTGTAAAGTTCATGAGCTCAAGATTACGACTGGAAAGACTTCTACCATATATCAGTTAGGCTAACGAGCCTTTTTTTGGTCGATTTTAATTCATGCGAATTTAAATGTTACCAGATATAAGACGACCGGTCAAGCCCATGCAGAATTGTTACGGCCTCTTAAAATATGCCGGCGGTTAATTTAGATATTCTGGTCGGCCTGCTTGTGCCCATCAGGGATAGCTAATTAGCATTCAAATGACCGAAAACTCCAGATACTCGTAGTTTGCTTGCATTGTTATGACTGACATGGCCGTAACATCGATTTTAGTGAGTCGACTTCTCTTCTGACGGAATATACTTAGAGACGCGTTTACGTTGACGTATCTATTCATTTTTACATCGTTGCGCTAACTAGCTGTTATATATATATATATATATATAGAACTATAAATATTTCAGGCATGTTTAAAACGAACATCTATTAGTGTAACTGATGCAAAGGATAATACCTATATACCATCTTGAACGAATCCGCTCAACTTGTCTTTCATAGCTTTCAACCATCTACAGTTGACGCTCTACCAATGCAAGACACGCCTATGCATTAGAACTACCGTACCGTATAGACAAACAATCATATATCCGTTGGAAAACAAATAAATTCGACCTATATATAGGATAAATAAATCTGCTTTTCTCTGTTTGCCTATATATAGTGCCCGTTCGTGTGGGGTAGCGATGTGACATTGCCGAAGCTGCCAAAACTACTCAAAAAAGAGGCCGACTGTTTTAGATACTAGCTAAGTGTTCTCTGTGTGTGCGTGCCTGTGCGGACAAAGTGTTGCTATTATGCTCAAGCTAGTTCGTGGTCAGAGTCTACCGCATCATTGTTTTCTAATCTTTTTCTTTGACGAGTTCTTCCTTCCTGCCGTTGTTTCACCAAACCGTAGAGCGACGTATCGAGTTAGCTCATCGCTAGCACAGGAGCAGTCCGACGCTGCTGAGGTTGAAAACTCATCTATAGTAAAATAAAGTCGGTAGAAGAAGGTATATTTGTGCTTGGCCATAGACTGGGCCGGTTCGCCGTCGGCCTTTCATGGCCTGTAGTTGCGTGATCTGTTGTGCTGCGGTGACCGCGCAGGTACGACAGAGACACAAGGGACACGCTGTGCAGTCTCCATAAAAGGGTTCCTTCCACCTACCCTCCTGTGTTTTGTCTCACAGATTCGCGATGGTCCTGAGCGCAGAATGAAAGCCGCCTTCTGAGAGCTGACCATTCGAAGAGGGCAACAGTGGCAGAGCAACGATATGCGCGGCTGTTCTACAATCTGTTTACGGTTATCGTCCGTGAATCGACTGGCCACCTCGAATGAACACGCTTAGAAGTAAAAAATCTCGTGGGAATCTCCCCTACTTTTCTCATTACCCCGTTCCTTATGTTTAGGTTTCTCTGGATGCTTTTATCTAGGCAGCGCGCGCCGATGGCGTAACCTAATTACGTCTGATCTACACTAAGCGATTAGTGTCGTGAATTTGCGTATGTACGACCAGGGAACGTTTATAAACCTATGCCCATATAATCGCTTCTTCTCGATAACCACCGTTTATTATATCGGCAATAAAAAAGTGCGAGGAAAAACAATGCATAGAAAGAGTTGGCTAGTAGTGGCAGTCTTGTAACGAGTTGTTACATGAAATCTAAGCTAGCTTTTTCAACTGCCAATGCTAAATATAGTAGTCGCTAGCCGGTGTTCTCGGCGAAACAAATTATCGAAAACATACGCAGCAGCCTAGAACGTGCCTAATGGTGGAAAACCTTCTCAACGACGGGACTAATTTTCTTTTCGCCTTTTTGCAAAATAATAGATATTATTCTAATTGTGGTATTATTAACAGTGAGAAACTTTAGCTGCGGCTATTAAACAGGAAACTCCCTATAGCCTTGGCAGGTTCATATGATGCGCGTTACTTACGCTAAAGAATCGATCGGCCGTAGAACGGAAATTGAACTACTTAAAAATCCCTTTAGTTAACTGTAAGTTAATCTCGTTTGTTTAGAACGCTCTCCATTCAATCCGTATGTATAACGTCTAAGCATGTTATTTAATATCTGCACACATACGTTTCCTTGAAAATCTATTATTAACAACGAGAGTTTGACAACTCGTTTTGACACTGAAATCTCAAGTTGAAATGTGGCTCATTTATATACGCTCTAGATATATAGAACATGTAGGATCTGGCTTTACAGCTTCGTTAAGCCTTGAGGCTATATAGAGGGCTCAGAGTTAGAGAATTCTCCTTAAAACGGATTTCTGCTTTAAAGTCGAAGTTTGCTCAGTTAATATCTATATATATATATATATATATATACGTTCCTGCTTTGATCAATTTTGATATAGAAACGTATATACGCGAATTGTTTCTTGTTTAAGGCGCCTTTTAAGTGTTATCCTGTATTAACACATAACATAAACATCATAAATGAATAAACATCATTCATATTGCGTTTTTCTAATATAATACACTTGTTTTTCTTCTTTTATAGTGTGTTACATGGAAATTATAGAACTATTGAACAGGTACGACATTTTTGGGATGCGATTATTTTAAGAGGAAATCAAGTTGATCTCGTCAAACTTGCGTTGAAGGAACAAAATAATTACTACTAAGATGCTTCTCTTGTGTAGGATACCGGCTACACCTCTTCTCCAACAGCTTGAAACAGCTTTTTGAGCACAAATAAAGTGGGGGAAAATGCCCTACCTACAATTATGACGATTAATTATTTTAGAAGTATTCGCTATTAACTAGAGTTTTTAGACAATTCATTATATCCAGCCTTCAAGCCGTTGAATATATTGCAACGTTCAAATCTACAAACGAAGATAGATTATTAATATAGTGACATGATTATCATAGACAGGATTCGCCTCACTCGTGCCCTTTCCGTAGCCCATCTTTCTTGTGTTCTCTTGGGGCCTCTCAGTGATTCAGCTGGCACCGTAGCCGCGACTTCTGGCGTTTTTCTTTCCCTATGGACCTGCGAGTCGGAACACAGGACTCATTCCTAGCGGTTCGCCGGTCTTCCTATTAGCACCAGCACTGTATCCTGTTATTGGCTGTCTTGACAACGTCAAGCTGCTACGTTTCCTATTGTGCTGCTACTACGGTCGACGTTTGAGTACGACTATTAATTTCTGTATGTACACCTTATGTCGAACTACTATAAACTGGCATCAAGTGAAAGCTTACGTGTATCTTTGAGTGAACTTCATAATGTCACCATCAACACCTAAGTGCGTGAACTATGTCTGTGCGCTAAGCGTTACTTTTTTACGGAGCGAGAAAGCAGACTTCAAGAATTAAGCAACACCAAAATAGACTAGGAGAATCCCTTCGTTCTCTGCGGATGCAGATGCCCATGATGGAGTATTAGTTGGGTGTGTGTGTGTGTGTGTGTGTATGTTTGTTTTTCTGGTCACCTTCTTGTCTTCGCCAACTCCCACTTCGACTACTGACATCTACGTGGTTAATTCTATGTACGCAACAATACTTCTGTGCAATTAACGGATTTTATCCTTTTGCAATACGGAAATTCATTGTGCCTATAAAAGGTAATCCTGTCGAGTCTAACGCATTTAAGCAGACGCCATGCTCGTGCAATAGCATCCAATCTCCAGTAACCAAACGTAAAAAATACATAATGCATGATCTTTAAGATACAAGAATGGAACACATTTAAATAAGTAACCCTCAAGATCTCAATCTGCGGTTTAAAGTATCGTGCGAGCTGAAGACGCTAGAAATGTTTCTACTTTTATGCTTAACGGTACTAGCTTTCCTGAAACAACTAGTTTATGGCTTCCAAGCAGCAAGCCAGGCTACCAGTAGCGACCAAGAGGTTAAATTCGGTGCACCTAGATAGTCCTTCTTATATTTCTATACGGACATCTTTTTGGCTTGTGGGTGATAATTCGCATTGGATTGGATTCACTCAGTATCGTCACATTAGACGATACATAAGAATAAGGGCTACGTAGACAATCCTAATAATAACGGTATTAGTACCGATGTAAAGTGCAATACATAATGCATACAGGCATATATATATATATATATATATAGAACAACAATTTGGGTCAGCTATACAAGGGGGCAGGTCGTGCGATGCCCTATTGCAATGCACTGTGTTGGTCAGCTCGTTTGTCTTTTTTTGTCTGACGGGTTTATTTTGCCCTATGAATAAAGCGATACAACTATTATAATCAGCACGTGGATATTACTATAATTTCAATGAAATTATATCGGTGATCTACGGACTTGTCTTCTATGGAGATTAGCGTTGAGCCGATGATCAACAAAACATCATTGAAAATGACCATCCGGGGGCGCAAGGAAAAATGGCATTATTTCGAAAGAACGGAACGCCGGCCGATACTATAACATGAGCGCGTATGCTTCATTGTGTTCGACATAAGCAAGCCTTAAATCTTTTGCTTCGCGTACAGCACATAAGAGGTTTTGCCCAGATTAAAGGTTTCTTTACGGCAACTAGGTTCGATTCTTTTCCTAGAGTTGCTATCCTATTTTACGTGCAAGGACAAATTACTAAAAATGAAAATAAACTAAAGTCCTGATGTTGAAATAGCCTGCCCCGTAGTAATTCGTTCTGGTAGATTGATTCGTGAATAAGCAAATCGTAGATTATCAGTTCATAACGTGCATAAACCATTGCGGGCTAACAAAAAATAAATCATAAATGTATTTATTAAAATAAATTTATTTAGACAAATAAAATGAGACACAACCGAAGCTAGAAACGGGCGACGGCTGTGAAGTTGCTCCTCGTTATTCGAGCGATGCATCGGATCCACAATCGATTTGATTTACTGTTGTTATTATATTAGTATATCATTTTTATGTCCAATCTCGATTTTCGCGTCCCTGTGGCTCCCGTTAATGACTGCTGTGAGCTATCAGAACAAAAATCGTTCCCTTAATCAAAAGCGGACAAAAAACAAGCCGAGAGACGACGTCAATATTGATTGCTATTTAAGTTAAACTCTTAAACCCCACCACAATATCATCGCCAATATCAGTAAATCTGTCGTAAGCTAAGAGTCGTCTATAGCATCGGGACAATTTTTCGAACTAGGATCGGTCAACGAACGTTCGACCTGATGGGTTCGGTCGATTCCTTCGGCCGTACTTGACTTCATTGGCAATGTAGCCCCGATCATTGTGCTCCATTTATCGTACGAAATAAGATAGCACTCATAGCCAGATATTCTTCGTACTAGGTCAATCTAGAAATCGAAATATCTGCTCGGAGACGCTATGCAGAAATAGCGACTGGCGGAATTGCTTTGCTTGTTTCCGTGAGGAGAGATTTGGCCGCAGCAGCAGCAGTGCTTGATCGACTGTCATTGCTGACGTTGCGATGCAGGATATTTTCTTTGTGAAGCTGGTCGGAACCAATAAAAAGGACGGCCTAAGGCGGTGCTGATCACTGCTACCAGTATTAGCAATTCGTATCATGGTGGCACTATCGTATCACATATACACTATCGTTAAGTAAATGCAAGGTAATAACACGAATAAGGATGGTATCTATCTAGCGACTGTATTATATGGACCGCTCTACCGACTATTTGCAAGAACCTGAGAACAATTCTGGAAGGCACACTCGAAATGAATTGCGCCAAATTGAAAGGATAAAATAAATATACGGTGTAAATATCCATTAAGAGCGATGATGGCCAGCTGGCTGTATTGTTGCATAATATATTGAGAAAAAAAAACAATGTCCGGTGCAAAACTTGGATTTCAATAGGGATAGGCTTTAACTGATGTATTGATTTATCACGAACCACAACTAAATCGTGATACCTTCTAGAACTGTACGGCCTTACGATTATACTTACGAATCACTATCGTGTAATATTCACTTTGAAAACAAAAACCAAAAATTAAGAAATTTCTAGATAATAAGATGTTTTAATATTTACGTAAAGTAAGCACAGGCCTATTACGCTGATCGTTATGCGGCCCCTTCTGACCTATCTTTACCTATTCTTCTGTGAAATAGAGAAAAAAAAAAAAAAAAAAAAAAAAAGCGGGTTTAAATATTACCGTTTGCCTTAAGTAGATGTCAGTAGAAAGCCAAACGATGAAAGCCTAAGATCATCCCACCTGCTGAAAAACAAACGACACCCAAGGTATACTATTCGCTAAAAGGCTCACGGACGTCCTAAATAACACCAGCTATCTAATTCTGGCTACAGTTGGGACACGCGTACATCAGTCTGCTAGGTGATCAAAGCTATGAAATCTACTTAGCGCGCCAGGCAGAAGCATGGCCGAAAGGCCTGCAGAATATCATCTCTCGTTGGACTGCATACAGAAGCCGCAGTATTTCAGCTCACTCTCACTTTAATTTTAAAGTGCTATCTTTTATTAAACATGTTGAAATGCTTTAGCCAAAAGAACAAGTGGCCGGTTCCTAGAGGGGCAAACTTTTTTTCCAAAACGAGTTTTCGTATAGTGGTCTCCGGTTCGATAAAGAGCATTGCGAAAGCCTCTCTTCCTCAGCTCGTCGTCATGTCCTTTTATTAGTTCTACAACTATCGTTTACAAAAATTGTGTATCTGTACATCATGTCAGACGTGCGCGAGTTTCCCAGTTGCTAAATTAGGTCGAAAGGTTTCGAGCTCGAACCACTCATGTTCTGGGTGTCGGTAACATGAAGTACAATGTACGTTTATCGTTAAACCCAGTCACAGTCCGTCTGCGCTGTACACGTAGCGCTTCTGGCGTACGATTACAATGGTGAGACGTAATATAATAGATGCATCTTTCTATGAAACATAATATCGACGCGTGGACAAAGTGAAGTATACGCAACTCAGGTAGATTGGACATTTCAACATAATGGAGCTATCAAGCAGCGTGAACTTCATCTGCAGCCTGGCACCTACCTTAACCCATACTTCAAAAGCACCTTTCATTAAATAACAACATATTGTCTTGGCGCGTTTGAAACATGCTTTACTACTACAACTACCCGTGTGATACAGCCGTAGAATAACAAGATCGCCGACGTTACCTCTACAACGGCCATTATATATATATATATATGTATATAGCGAGTTCTATATAATCCTTGATTCTCTTCTATCATTTAATTTAAAGCCACTTTATTGTTTATTGGTTGCAACCTTTGGTAGCATATCGAATGTCCTATCAAGGTCATTCCTGTGGCGTACAAAGAACGTCTTGCAGATGTTTGTTCCTGTCATGTGGAAACTAAAGATCGCACCTCTCTATTTTATAAATTGTAGAGTTATGTTTGTTTGAATGCATGCTTCGGCGAAAATTTGCTAAAATCATCACAAAAAAAAAGGCGATTCTCTGCGAGCTGGCCAAGACTTTGAGCCGCGTAATTGAGTTCAAAACGGTTACACTTAGCTGCATCATTAAAGCCATGTCGCACGTAACTAATAGCTATAAATATATAGACAGCTATTTGTTCGGATTCAAACATTATCGCTTCATTTTGTTGTTCACTAACGATAAGGAACTGGCTGTTGACACTTTTTCCCTATAATGTTTCCAGACAGGACGGCCAAAGCCGTACCGCTTACGTCTTCCCGTCTGCTTTTGTGCATATCTTTAGCGGTGTATATTAGCGGTATACGAAAGATAATTGACGGGCCACATAAATATTCAACGGAGCAGCAGTTACTCATGTCATCACCAAATTATCATATAGATAAGAGATTTACTGTTTGTTTTTCTATCCACTCCGCTTGCTTGGTTAGCCCGCAAAAAATTACATCTATTTTCGTTTTTTTTTTTTTTTTTTTTTTTTTCTGATATCGGACGCTGACGACTTATTATGCTTCTTCCTTATCTCTCAGATTAATTAGGTGGTCGATCAACTATACCAATCGATTCATTTCGGTATTATCGTCATTGACAAAATTGTTGCATTTATACTGTTTCATGCTATTTAGTACTACTTCTCGTCTTATAGCCTTTCATTCGGACATTCTCTAATTTTTGTTCGTTTTTTAACGATCGCATACCAGTTTATCACAGCCCGTCGTTGACCAATGAACTACGCGGAAAAGGCAAGGAGGGACTGTGGCAGACTACTCCATTGCGATTTGTATCGCGATCCACCCCGATTAGTAGACTGACATGCGATCGCGTGGACCTCGCGTCCGAATTCCAGATGGCTCCCGCCGCCGGCTTCGTGAACTTGGTTCGGCGAAAAAGACCAACGGACCGACCAAGCAACCAGCCATTCAGTGAAGCTGGGCCGCGTCTGCGTCAATCATCATTGTCTTCAGCAACGTTTGGCATTTACAGTAATGGCGAATTGCTACGATCAATTCGTAGCAACGCTGCGCTGACGAAACAGCTACATATCGAGCAGAAAAACAATTCTCTTTACCTGGTCGATAGCTCTATCGCGCTAGCCAAACGTACAGGGATATATACACCATGTAATCCAAGGGCAGATGGTTGTTGCGCGTCGGCGTGGTGCAGGTTTAGTGGCGCCATCTACAGAGGGGACCGCGAAACTTATCGACAAATGTTTCCCCGCTACTCTTGCCTACGATAAGCTACTCTTTCCTACGGCAAAGACCTCGATACTCCCTTTCGATTGAAAAATGTGATTCAGATGCGTACGGCTATGAACGGTTGTGGTTCGCTGTCAACATGAAGACCTGGGAGAAGTTTCTTTTTGTCTCAGGTCGCGTTGGGTTGTGTTATACCAGGAACAGTCTTGTTCATAAAGAGAGCCTTTGTGTTCTTCAATAAGTTAGACAAGAGGTTACCCGAAGTCGCGCCTCTCGACGCTGGCCAACCCGAACAGTCGACTGACTACCAAAGGCAGACTAATAATGCTGATAACATACATGAATATTCTGTAGGTCGTACAAAAAAGATCGTTCGGTATAAGATGCAAGCAGACAACATCCACCGCGAGCGCAATAGTAAAATGTGCAGTAAGATTTGTGTTATACAACGAATATGTGAAACAAAGGATAAACGTATTCAAATGTAGGTCTTTTATTTGGGTTCTTTTACCGGTGAAACCTTTTTAACGCTTCTCGTGAGTTGTGATAGCTGATTAACGCCGTTTCCCTTTTTTAAAACGAAGTGCCTCGGCCGTTGCCAGGCCAGTGCCAAGTTAAACGTGTTTCTATCTTTACGTATACCCTAAAGTATTGTTTAGACTTAATAGCGACTAATTACGGGGATGCAGTCAAGATTTCGGGGCAGATCGTTTATGCCATATCGCAAAAGTGCTGATAACATGTCATATTACGATACAAAACACAATAAATGATTCTATTGTATCGCTGTACACATACTGATGTGTACAGGCAAAACAACTTAACGATCTTGAATGAAATCATGTAGAAGCGTCCGTTTGAAATTTCAGTAAAATGCAATCTTTTGCCAGTTTTTTTTTTTTTTTTTTACCAGTAAACCGTAAGCGATAGCTCCCGATTAACGCCGCAAAATACAAGTTGATCCGGTGATTCGCAGCTGTCAGTGACGCTGTGGCCAGAAGCGACTATAACGGTTACGCGTCCTTGCATGCAAGCTAAATAAATAAGTTCTTTCATCAGTCGAAGGACATTTTTAACCTAGAGCATCAACATTCAAGCCCCTACTAATGCTTAATCGCTGCCCCTTGATGAGCGTGCAGCCACTTGTGTCCATCGACGAACGTCAGAGAAAGTCAAGTGACGCTACAAGTTGTTAGACACTACCTACCGGCAGGGTCGACGGCAGCTGTAAAGCGTTATACTGTAAATCCGCCAATGGTCTCTACTGACTATCGTCAGTGGCGGAGCAACACGACCGTCAATTCGTTGAGAAAACACACGTCAAAGTCGGACTAGCTATTTCGGGGTTTGCCAATGTGTTACAAAGCTTACCCGTTCGTTATGGCTTCTATCTTTTGAGCGGTTCCGTTTTTACTTTAACACATATGTATGGAGGAAATACAGTACAAGTTCGACACTAATTGAGTTTAATCACAAAGTACGGATAAAAAATACCTACCTCTTGATGTAAACGCAACAGTATTGTGTAGACCATATTGTAAAATATCGATTAGTTATTTGGGTAAACGTAACGCACAGGTGCTGATCTGTAACAACACGCCAGCAGCAAGACATACCGACTGCAACATTTAGGTTTGTCTTTTCGCTTGTGCCTGATTCTTGTGTCGTTTATTATAAAAGTGTTTAGCTTATTGTCATTTAAATCGGCTGTAAATTTTTTTGTTTGCGTTTGGACTCTGGTCCATCGATGTAAGTCTTAAGAGTTAGTTTTTCCTATATACTTGTATAGTGTAAATAGGGGTCGCAATGATTTTTCTTCCAGAAAGAGTCATCGTTTCACCCCGGTCGTAGCTCGCTGCTCGTTAGATCCCGTAGCATTACACGATAAAACCGTTTAATGGCTTCATTAACACCGTGAACTAATGTCACTTAACGGCCAATGATGATTACATTGTAGCCATAATTTTAGATAGATACGAAGCCTTCGAATAGTTTTTTTCCATTGCGATCCAATCAATCATTTCTTCGTACACGTTATTATAGGTATTTCTGAAATATTTATTACATCGCTTTTATTTAAAAACAATAGACATATCAATAGCCGCAAGGACAGTTTTTGCTGTTCAGACCGAAACAACTTCTCTGTCTAGTATCGCTCAACAGCGGTATCGCACATGGGATGCTCTCTCTCATTTACATCAGGCTGAAAAAAAGCTACCCCCGTGACAGGTTAATGAGTAATGAACGTATCTGCTTACTTATAGAATTACGTGCTCATCCAAATCCCTATATAAATACGGTTGATTTTATGCTGAAAGACAGCTCTCTGATGGAGTGCCTAACGGCAATGCCGGACATAAAACTGGAAATGGGGTACAGTACGTTTGTGATTGAAGGTCCGTAAGGTACTAGTATTTTTGCGCCAGTCTGGGCTTCGCAGGGCTTGGAGAAGCCCACAACTAACATCGTTTGTCCGCTACTGGTCAGCGGCTAGTAGAGCTAAGCAAATCTGTTCTCATTCATGACTGTGTGCATAAGCTTCGATACTATCTATTTAACAGGTTATAATCGGAGGCAAACTATTCATTCCCGAGGTAAAAAATACACAAACTCGTTCTTGGTCAACATCATCGCACGGACATTAGCGAAAAAATTCAAATATAAGGCTAGAAAATCAACGTATCTGATTGCACGACAGAATCGCTACCACGCAAAAAGGAACTTTTCGGCCTGTTGTGTATCTTAACAATTAAAAATAATGTGTCCCTTCAATATAACACAGGTCAGCGTAAAACTTAACATAAGGCATCAACATTATGTCGAGCTTATTTCAATATATGTGTGTAACAATTTTATGTTTTAAATTACACGTTATATGTCTGTATGGCTTTTTTCGTTCTAACATAAAAATATATAAACTAACTTTGGGACAGTTGAGGTGGTGTAAATTCGAAATTGAATCAAAGCTAAACGCTGGAACTGGACATTATAGGTTCGAGGCTGCGCGTAAACGAGTTTTTTTTTTTTTCGTCGTCCGAGACAATGTTTTTAATGGCATTATTGGACTTGAATCGTTTTCATAGAAAAAAAAGTTTATACAAAAAAACTCATTCTTCCACTGTGCCCATGGAATACACACAGAGCTCGACAAGTTTTTATTACTGGGTTGATTTTTTAGTGAACAACAAGCTCTAGAAATATATTTCTCCGAAGAGTTGCATGCAACATGTGTAAAAAATTTAAATTAATATTTGTTTGCAGTGACTTAGGAATTGCCATCAGACCACTCCTCAACGCAACGATTTTGATGGATGAGGTTTAAGTCAAATCCTCAAAAAAGCGAAAAATGAAAATTCCAGTGCTTTCCTTCGCGTCCTGGTAACACTTTGGGGACAGGTATCTCCTTCAACGACTTCTGTCAGAAGATGGCGTTTCTGGGATGTTGATAAGAGTATCGATTGCTCACAAAGCTGAACGCCGCTTTAACTAAGAACGGGCACAGAAGTAGAATCTTTCATGCCGATAACAACAGCGTTGACGATACAAGAGTCCTATCTCCAATAAGATTCCTTTTACTAGTTTAAATCGAAACGGGCGAAAACATCGATTGCCGTCCACCCATTCAATTAGAAGAGTGATAGCAAATAATAATTGGCCCTAGTGAACAATTAACGCCTAAAGTACATCCATAGTAAGTTGAAGTTGCGTGAACATTGGGCGTTAGTTATACTTAGCTGAACAAAGTGACCGTTTTATATGAAACGCTGTTGAACAATCGAACAAATTCATTTCTCTATGCCTTGAAAGAGAATCAACAAGCCAACCATGTGAACAGAATGATAGCCGTGTTTTTTTGTTGATAAAATTCTGATAAAATAAAATGCCAATATCAGTAAGCAGGAACAAAGATGACATCATCATTTGTCATAAACACGAACGTTGCAAGTTTTTATGAAGTATATCAGAAGTTTCGGATAAGAAAATATCACTGACACCTTGTTGACAATTTGCTTCAAGTGACCGAAACACGACTCCATGATGTGATTGCTACATGCGCTTTGTCTGTACTTATAATATTCACAGCTCAAGATGGTTAAGGCAGGAACTATTCTCGATGTGCACTATTTGGCACAAATTATGGACGACATCGAAATTAAATTTGGCGCCAAGCCAGGCAGCGGACGAACTAGAGCTAGAAACTAAAAAGAAAACAAAGTTTCTTTTCAAAGGCATTACTGAGTCGCTATGGCATGCGTGGAACTGTCGACGGATTGGATCTCAGTAATAGCTGTGTGATTCACTAAATAGGCCGACTAATAAAGCATTCACGCAGAGATTCTTGTTTTGATCGTTAGTTTGATTATTTAGTAATCAATTGTGTTGTGTCAGTCAGCTGAAAACATTTGGACCTGTTATTTTGCATAGGCCTATTTCACCTGAAATTTACTCAATCGATACATCAATTGATATACTTTTCAATGTAACCCCCGGAATTAGTACTTCTCTGCGGAAAAGGGTATGTCAGTACTGAACAATTTCAAGATATCGAGCTACTATTACTGCGTGAGTGTTATCTAATGGCAGGCTTCGTGACTAAAATCTAACTTTTTTCAAACAAGTATTCGATAGTGATTGCTCTGTCAGTCGTAACGACTTTCTGAGGTTATTTAGGTAGTGATCGACGCTGCAGAACCATCATGTGGGGGGTAAAAAGTGATCTTCTACGCCGACGATAGCTATTTATTATACATATAGCAGATTTTCTTTCAGAGATATAACCATACCTCCGAAAAAAAAAACTGTCATTTGTATAACTATAGAAATGGCTGAAAAAACAGTAACCATAAGAGGCCTAGCAAAAATCAATTATGGTAGTGTAATAATAAACTGTATTAATAAGATGCACTGTATGTGAGGACGGACGATTTCTATAATAAGAGTAATAATAATGCAGTGGATATTAATTTGGGAGAAAAATCCAAGGAGAATACAACTATTTTTTAGCATGATATGATCGGAAGTGGCAACAAGTGGGGTAGATTGGTTCGATCTTGATACCATTCGAAATCCGCTAAATCGATATGCTATACACACTCCTCTAAGTCAATTCAGGTTTTAATGATCAAAAAAGGCACAAGCGACGGTGGTAGGGTTATTTTGTCCATAGAAATATTATGTTGGCAAACAGCATTATGATCATAGCCGAGGGTACTGATGTGCTCTCCAGTTTCCTGTTGAAATTTCGCCCCCTAATCAGTACACACTTTACCGTTGCTGCTGGTGTGGAAGCAATCGAAAAGCGTCCCAGCTAGTTAGTACACACATTACTTAATTTCACTACTGATGTAATGATAGCGATTGCCCTAACTGTTACTGTAAAGAAAGAGATGAACATAAGTCGACGTTATTAACATGACGTTCGAAGTTGCGAGTGCTTAAGATGGCTAAGCTTTGGCAGGAAATGCCCCGCCAAATATGCTTCACTGGCCAAGTGGTCGAAAATCTACATTAGAAAAGAAGGTTATTTCGGCAGCTTACCAAAAGCGACTGTTCAGTGATATAATGACGGCGGTTATCAGGAGCGTCGTAGGGGAATTGCCAGTACATCACGGAAATTTGAAGAAAAATGCTGTAGAAGTGCACACAGGTATACACACCAGGGTTGGTCACCTGGACCCACCTTGTTAAGATTTTTATTAATAGAATTCTATTTACGTAGCTCTATCGAAATATCATATTATTAATCATTACCAGTATTAGGCGTAAGCTATCGAGGCACACTAACAAAACGCGCCAGACACTTTTTGCAAATCAGAAGAAGTCAGCTTTTCAGGACACCTCATCCAGTGTGGCGTCGCAGTGATGCGACGTTGGCAGCGGTAGCCGCGCACAATGAATTCACACGGTAATGAAATGATCAATAGTTAACGCTTTGATACACACGGATTTTAGCTTGGCCTTTTTCGTCACCGTTTATGCTAACTACTTGGGGTCGTGTGTATCCAATATGACACGATAATGTATGCAAATTTTTTTAGTAAAGAAGCAGAACAAATCTAATCTGCTGCTAATGTTGCCGGCTTCTGCGAATGCCTTCATCAGACAATGGAGTTACTCGCTGTTTTACAGCCAGGCGTATAGTCCTGCTGTTAACTACTTCTCCGGCTAAGCTGTGCTGTGCATACGCACACTGACGTCTATTAAGGCTAATGCAATCAGCATCTGACAAATAGAAATAAATTCGACTTCTGATTAAAGTTCAGAAAAGCATCCGCCTAAGCGACGCCTGAATGGCTCAGGGATAGTCGCAATGGCGGTATCCGAGTATCGCCCGGGAGACGTGACGAGAGAGAAACAGGAGGGAACGCAGCGACGAGGCAGAACGAATGACCCAATAGAACAAAAAAAAAACAACTAGAGAGAAGAAACGTTGCACTGGCTAAATTCTAGCTGAGAACTAGAATACGTTCAGTAAGAATATAAACACCGTGATTAACAAAGGCGCGACATCATTGAAACGAAAGACGTAAATCGAGAATCGTAGTAATAACCACGAGTTTCCATCCGTCACTTGCAGCTTTGAATGGTCTACAGTGGCCTTGACAAGCTTGCAGTCACCTCTACCTCTTAATTGTCACACAAACTTGATAGAACAAGTAGAGGTAACTGCAGTTAAAAAATGAAAAAGGTAAGCGATTTTTTCTGTTATAATTTCCTATGAAAAGGCTTCGCCTTGCGGCTTTTTTGGTACTATAAATACATCAATATTTATTAGTATATAAGGTCACGCAAGCTAATGCCAACTGACACCGATCTTTCAGCGTTTATACTGAATGCTCTGAAGCCGCTTGTATACAGATCATTTAATAGGCTCTAGTGCGTTCGATTTATAAATTCTCATGGCTGTTAACGTAAAAAAGGCTAAATAAAGTTCGAATTAAGTTAGATTGAAAAGGCGTGTATCTGTAATTTACATATAAACTGATATATTATGTGGATCCGTTATTTTATTGGTATTCAGTTTTAAAGTTTTCAAGATGTCACTAGTATTCTACAGTAGTTCCAGATGACTCCCAGTTACTTAAAGGTCATTGAAAGGCAGAGTTGATTTTCTTTGGATTGAACCGTGTTTTCGCGCGCCCAACGGAGGAGGTTTGTAGGCGTATTTGAGTTAAGAAGGAAACGGGATTAGCAATCTGGTGTTGAATAAACCAATGAGCTAATTACAATACAAAAAATCTATTTCTAGGATTATCTACCTTCGAGCTACGGTTTTGTCACATCGTATACTGCTGCCTGTTTTGCTCTGCGGAAACAAGTATGGCCAGCACTAAGAAGAGGTATGGCGTAATTACAGCATCGTGTAATTCTATTTTCGTAGTCGCGCTCTACTAAGAACTTTAAGCCTTGTAGTTAAATCATGTTACTGACACTTATCTCATTTGGAGTAAAGCCAAGATCTGACTCGTCCTGCTACGATTGTTGTTGCGTCGATGAAGAAACCAGAGGTGTTTCATTAACTTAGCACACGCTCCTATAGACATGCATTTATTTATAAAAAAAAATGTAGTGGGGTCTAGAATGATTCCGTATAGTAACTTCGAGTAACTTACCACTTGAAGGTGTGCCGATATTTTTAGGTTACTATGGCTTAAAAAGTCCAGGGCAGGGACAATGCAAACGAAGCACAGCTTACATGTATTTTGAATGCATATTTATATATTTATTGTGTCTCAGCAAGTATATCCAAGTGTCATAACATTCGATAGCACTTCACAGATTATAGCGGTACACAAAATAAGACGTTCCATTCACACAGCAATAGCAGCAAAGGTGTACATCTCTTCAGCAGCAAAACAAGTAAACTGTGGCATGAAAGACCGCACTCAGATGACCCTCAAAATAGGCTCGTAAGTGGGCGCTGTTAAGAACTGTTTCGTATCCAATCAGCAGCTTCGAACGCGCCTACATGTGGGCACTTCTAAACCGGCTTTCTTCGAAGAGTCGGCTATGTTTCAGCTGAGCATTATTTTGAACGGAATGTTCTTTGTGAAAAAAACAATCAGATTTTGAGTGACTATAGTACAGTCCAACTGCAACGTCGACTCTCACTAAAAGGCTCCTCATTAACTTAATCCTGTCCTCAGGACGACAGACTTGGGTGTTTCGCATTGATGTTTAACTAAGCACACATAAGCGCACGTTAAGCACAGTTTGAAAAACGTTAGGGCCAACAACACACATAATCGATCCGAATCAGAACACGTCGTGTTTTTCAGTATGTGTACTGTCTTGTTGGCGATATGAATCGCTCACAATTGGTAAATTCGAATCCTCAAACCTAGCTGCCATCGTTAAAATACCAAACCGGCCCAAAAATGAAAACGGTTCAACTAGAAGACAGATAGCGGCGCCATGGAGCGCCGCTTATCGCCATGCATTGACGTATATCTACAAAATGTTGTCAATGTTACTTGAAGATCTATTGGCAACGAGGCAAAACCGATACCAATCGCTTTCGTTGTTACTGGTGCGCCAGCATTCGTGTGTGTTAGGACTGCTAGGTGCCGCTCAGATTGTCGAAGTGCAGTGCGCGAAGCTTCATCACCGTGGCGATCGATGGGAACCACGAGCCTTCTGCGGGACGCGGGTTGACACGGCGGCGAGGGTGACCGTGGCTTCCCTCTTCCTTACGCAGAAGCCTGCGGGGGCATCGCCATGATGCGGATCGGCCCTGAGGCTTGGGCACAAGCACTGTTGTGCATGAGCCCAATATGCATTCTGATGCTTAACTGTCGGCTGTTTTTTTACAGGGGTATAGTGCGAGCAGACATCTTTTATATGTATAGTTAAGTCCGTGCAATTTTGAGATCATCAAATCACGGCTGGTCATAATTTATTATGTGGAACAGGCATAGTTTCTATGTATTATATATATTGAGCCTTTTACGCCCTTAGGAATCAAGTTTGCCCTTTATGGGTTACTTTTTTTTGCGATAAGGCTTGAGAGACATTTTGCTACCAGCGGCGTTAGCCGTCAGTGGACTGGGAGTTCCTAGCGGTAAATTGGATAAACGATTTTGCTTCCTCTGTACTGCTTTTGCAGGCCACAGGAGCACGTAGAAACACAGCGGGCAGTTTTTAATCCGTGGGTTTGCTCCTGCAGTGGATCTACCAGTACCACTTCTACCCGTAATGTTAATATACACCCGAAATCATCGTACATTCCAATAAAACTGAGCAGATCGCCCATTTTCTTTTTTTTGCTGTCGTCGGGCGCTTCACCACACATCCGTACACGTCCAGGGATGTAACAGGCGGCTGGCCCATACATATGTATATATGGTGCAAGCGGTTGTCACGTAGGCGGTGCGTCGACGTGAATATGTGAGCATAGAAACGATAGTTGTTGTATTGGTATTACATCTTGTATCCTGCGTATTTTGGCCTACCGTCGTCAAGACTAACAGCAACATCTTATGTATATATACATACATATATAAACTTGTGGGCAAATTGGTGCATCGATAGATGGCACCGGCATTTTTCAGCAACAGCATTATTGCTTATTACTGTTTTGTCGCCCCCCCTCACTAATAAGACCATTACAATTTCGTTTTGTCCTGCCGCTGCTGCAGCGACAAGTAGTGTCACCAGCGACAGAGTTGTGCACGTTAAGAGCATGGTCCTGATGCTGAAGTCTTGAGCTGAAAAATCGTAAAAGACACGTCGTCCACTATCCACGAACCGATTCGGCCAGTGGCTGTTAGCGGGGCTGTCGCTGGCGGGCGGATGGATATTCGGTTGACTGTAGCTAGCGACGTCTGACGGATGGCCAACCAGTACAACGTCGTTCATCCTGTTGGTAGCTCCTGTTCGCAGCGTCCCTGCATCTGGACGCACGGTGACACAGTATTACTGGGCGGACCCGACTGCGATACTTGGAGAGATGGGAATTGTATTATTAGTATTACATATTTGTAATGATAGCAGTAGCGACAACACTCGTATATCGAATTCCGCTGGGCGGGTATGACGCTTTGCCGCCAAATGAAACGCTGATTTAGCAGGCTACGTTCCATTGCAGCACAGGTGGTCCAAGTGGAAGAGGTCTTTTCTATAAGATGGGATCCTTCGGCGACGCATCGGGCGTTTGTTGGTTGGACATTTCAATGGATTGATCGCTCGTCGATTCGTCGTCTGCGTCTCGTACGTCGCATATCCCATCCATCCATCCATCCATCCATCCATCGATCGATCGATCGATCGATCGATCGATCGAGTAAAGAACTTGTGACGTCCACCTTTTGTCGCTTAATACTGTCGACACATTCTCGACACGTAGTCAGCGCCGAAATGATATGGGCGACGACGATACCGGCGATACATTCTGTCCAGACCTCTATATAAACGATTGGTGGATACATCATCATCATTATTATGATTAGTATCAGACTTTCATGCACTCGTAACGTGAAGCTACCGTCCTGTAAAAAAAGCAAATGACAGTAAAAAAAATCACGGCAGCTTTGCACGGCGATGAAACTGCCGAGTTCTGTTATGCTGTCGGGACCGGCGGACAGAAGGTCGGACGACGTGGGCATGAAGAATCGAAAATTCTTCTTGAAGTCCTGGACCATAGACAAGATGCAGGTCGATCAGAGCAACATGATCAACATTGCCGTACGCTGATCATTACTGCCGTTTTTCGTCTATGTTAGCGCTTCGTCTCCTATCATGCTGATCAAGCCTAAATTGTTGGGATTTAAGATAGATGGCCGCTGGTTTTAAAAGGTGTTGATCATTTGGAAGAAGGTAAGAGTACGCAGAGTACTGACATAGCGGGACCTCAACACTAGAATCAGTGTTGCTGAAGCAACCTGATGAGAAAGATGAAGATTATCGCCAACTGGTAGGGACGGGCAAAAGACTTCCCTGTTAAAAATGCAGATAACAAAAAATCCGATCTCGTCAGATTGGCGCTCACGTTCAACGGATATATCAAGTTAGTTTCGACGTCTTTAACGTGCGTAAAGCATATACGAAACAAGTACACAGTGTCCTACAAGCTACACGCGAGTAGATGGGGCTATATTTGATAGAGCTAATTTTAACGCTATTTACGGGCTTGTCATGATAATGGCGATTGAAGTAATCTACCGTAGTAAATTTATCAGAAAGATAAACAGAGTAAGTAGGACGGAGTGCCATTACTGCTTCCTTGGAATAAAAGTGTATCAATACAACTAGAGAGAAACTATAGAGGCAGAATAGATCAAATTTTAGCCCACAAGCTAGCAGCGGATCAACGCTGCGAGCTTACTTATTTCGACAATGAGTAACTCCATGTGGACTATGAAAATTGATGATTCAAATATAGATAGCGTATACTGATACTAATAATGTACTAAATGTACCGGGCAGGGTTACTTTATACACTCGCTTCTGCATGAATGAGCGTCTTCAATTCATTTCAACGTAGATTCTTGAATATTTAGACTAATTGGCAAAACGACTCTTCGCTAGAAATATACTAAATATAAAAAACAATATTTCGATGCTGGAGCAAACAATTACTAGGGAATAATCTATTGTGATAACATAATCATAGCACTAACGTACGTTTATTACAATCCCCTTCTATAATCCAGATCCGTGTTCTCGAGCTATTGGAAAGGCGCAAAGCTCTATCACAACGACAAAATTCATCAAACACTTGTTAGAAGAAGACATACGAAATGCTGGTCCTAGCAATGTTAGGTTACCGTTGCTTTCAATACCTATACAGCTTTGAGTTAACGCGTTCGATCCAAATTCTGTACTTATTTAGCTCGTCGTAACTAAAATACGTTTCATACTATATTATGCTACCTGTAAGGGTACATCTACAGCCAGGGGTAATGACTTCGACTTAGTACCAACATGTATAATCGGACGGGCAACAGGACAGATCGTGTTGTTTGCTGCTATGTTGCAATACACCGTTCACATCACGGTCTTCATTATCAGCGTTCGATAGTTTTCTTTATTCGTTTCATAGAATGATCGTTTCTAAGCTAACAAGAGCTTACTTCGTTTAAACGGTCAGTTCACGTCTATATATGCGCGTCGCAGTATGATAGTTTACCGAGGGGCGTTAGAACCATTGTACGGTGACAAGTATTAACCAGTTGCTGCTGCTGCTGCTGCCGTTGTTGTTGTCGCTGCTGCCATTGTTGTTGCTGTTGTGGTTAGCGGCAAATATGAAGCGCATACACAGACACACACGCGCGCATAACGTCATAAACACAGGCTCTGTGCACCAGCTGTGAGTGGGGATGCACATCCGGTGGCCAATGTCCGAAAGTGTCGCTTGGCGATGGACACACGGATGGATGACTACGACAACAACAACAACAACAACAACAACGCCGCCAGCAGCGAAAGTCTAACCGAAGCAAGTCGGAAAGGACAAGCTTTCAGTGGCACCGACGTCGGCGGCTATTACTGGTCGAAGAGCTACGTTCGACAGTGCCTCTTTCTCCAATCGCAGAATGCATCACTTTTATACGTATACAGGCGTGTACATACAAACGGCGTGACACACACACATACACACCCACCGACCGACAGACAGACAGGCTGACTTCGTGGCACCCCCAAAACGCATACAGCGATAGATTTCTACAATTTTTTTTAATCAGCAAAACGCAAGCAACTATCAATAGCTAGTTATTGCTGACTTGTCATCTGCGTTTATCCCCTGCGTGTCGGCGAATACCTGACGACGACACTGGTAGGCGGCAAATGGTGCAGGATTTTTGTATTGCGTTCGGGTTGACAGCTACCTGATTGCGGTCCGGTTTTTGACGCCCCAGAAATGACTAGGCACGCCATACACTGGAAATAACCATATGCGCCGTTACCATATATGTCTACAGGTGTGTGTGTATTCGCAGCTCTCTGCTTGCCTGAAAAAAGATCGCGTTCGGCTAAGTTGAGCATCTGAAGATGCGACAACAGCAACAGTAGCAGCTGCGACGTTCAGGGCAGGGCTGTCAGTGTGCCAATTGCTGTAGAAAAACGAGACGACGATAGCGTCCCAGTCGGTAGAAAAAGACGCCTGACCATCTTGGCGAAATGAGATATAATACAAAAACCAGCGGCTTCAACGGTGAAAACGAGCCGATAGGGCATAAATGAGGTGGAACAATCTTCCAATTCTATTACGTCATTTGTAACGATTGGTCATGTGCATGTGTGCTTGGATGCCCGTCTATCTGTCTGTTTGACTATTCGTGTACCCATGTGTGTGTCTGTCAATGTTGTGACAAGATGGCACACAATTGATGATAATAGAAGTCGTATTTAAATTGTGAAACGTCACGCCAAAGGCGCATATGAATAGATGAGGCAATAAGGCAGATGGTTTATTTATGATGGTAAACTAATATCTATTCTCGGCTTATGTTTTTTGGCCTATACCTAAAATACCTCTAGGTCCTTTTTGTCGTGTTATTATGGCCCTTTTTTCCTAGCCGCTTGTCCGCCCACCGCCCCGGGTCCATACCTTTTTAGAATAGGTAACGTATGTAGTACTTCGATACACGTATGAGGCCACCATTGTGCAAAATCAGGAATTGAATGTACAATATATTTGTATTGTGTGTGTGTGTGTGTGTACGTGCCTCTTCTACATAGTCCAAATTGATGGTCGTATTATACTGATTTGAACTTAACCGCCCAAGCGGCATATGTTGGTCACAGTTCGCCTCGAGGTAAAAATCTGTGCAAGAAAATGTCTATTTAAATTACGGTCGCGTCGACGACAAAAAGCAAATAGCGCCTCATCGATTGACCGACCGTCCCCTCGCCCGCATGTTCCCACATGCACATTTGTATCTGATGATGACGCGGGCTTGGCTCTTCCTGGCATATTCGGCTATAAAAGGCCTTTTTGATGTATTTGTTATTGTCGTCCGAGTGGTTACTGATGCAGCTGTAATCTAAATAGCAGTTGCTGCTCCTTTTGTCGCTCCTGGAATGCGGAAATGACGTCAAAGCTGAGCGCAACGCTGTAATAACGGCATATAAACGGCCATATGTCGCGTGGGTGCATGGGACGAATCTCTGTTAACTGACCGGTAAAGATGGGAAGAGACCTAACTGGTGCAGAATATAGGAGCGTTGTCAAACTGGGCGGTAAAAAAGGAATCAGTGACCGCACAATAGAATCAATGTGGCGCTACAGAAATCTGGACCAGGGCCTCGCGTGATTCTACTGATAGAAGGAGAAACAACGGCTGAATTGAACAGCCAGGCCCCAGGAGGCCGAAACGTTCGCTGATTGCTACGCTTGCTGATCTGTCATTGTTGATTGTAGCTATCCCAATTACAGTGTGCATTTGGAACGAGCTCCATAAACATAGCTGACGTCATCAATCGATATGCGGCATTCTCGGGGGATCATCTCTATATGTTCGTGTATATATATATGTATATAGCTATTAGAACAGCTGGTCAAGTAATAGTATTGTAATATAGACGGAGCACAGTTATGTGACAGGCGCTATCTGCCTTTCTGAATCGGGCGCGTATTATCGAACGGGCAAGTAAGTTCATCTCCCCTGACCCTGCATCGTTACGCAGGTAAAGAGAAGACAAATAATTTCCTATAGCTTTGTTGCTTCGTAAATTGGCCAACTGAAGTAAATAAAGTAGGCCAGGCGCTGTATTCTCAAAGACTGATCTTGCGTATAGTAAAATGGCGTAATTCAATGTTGTTAGAAACGCGTTTGAGTAGCACTTTAAAACGTGAGGATTGGGAGCGTCTTTAAGTTACCTTCTCACGATGGCTGGTAAAGAATTTATTGCGTATTGAGAGAATGAATATTAAAACGCTACCTGTATTCGATTGCAGGTGAGAATTAAGCAAGTTTCAGATATTAATAAGTCGAAGTGAGAATTGCCACTTTCGGATGCTAATAAACACAGCCATTAGCTCGAGACTACTTGTTGGCCGATGAAAAAATCGGTTGATACAGATCAAAGCGTATTGTACGGAATAGGAACTTGCACCGTAGTATTTTTACTGGCCAAAAACAAAATTTTGCTCAAAAAAAATCCGTTTAGGAATCTTGTGTAGTATTCAGATAGCGTACAAACAATATTTCACTTTGTATGTTCGTTATTAAGCTGATAAATATCTTCTTACAAAATCAAGTGAAACTTTAGTGTAACTTAGAACGCGTTTCAGATATTCCCCCCAGAAAAGTTAGAACTGAATTTGTGATTCACTAGAGCATTTGTTATATACGCACGGAAAAACTTGGATACACTCTGCCGGCAGACGAATATATTCTACTTCACCACGTGTGGACATCCGTGAAATCTATTTTTGACCAACGAAAATATCTTTGTCACTATGTTTAGGTTATTTTGAAAAAAATTCAACTTCGTTCAATGAACCATACATAATGGTCAAAAAATCACATAAAAGTCCATAACTACCTGATCCTTAAGCAAACTTAGGGATAGTACGACGTATTGATGTGTTGTACGAACTGTTTGTGCAATAAAATCCTACAACGTACTATGCGTAGTAGTAGTCACTGAGTCGGGCTTCCACCCTTGTAGGCGCACTTCTCCTGGCGTGTCCTGCATTTCCTAGAGAATTAGAGCTAGCAGCCGCTTACGCTCTATCCGTCCTGCTAATTATCACAAGAGCAGTGAGCAATGTTTTTTCTCTTTTCCGTGAGTTGATTGATAGTGAAATCACCATACATAAACCTCATGGCCTGCCTGACCCTATAAGCAAACTAGGCGTCTGAAAGTAACCCACTGTTAATAGTACAAGTGCCAGATGACGTTTAAGTTCAACATACAATTGCGAAGGATTTTTGTTACAAAAAAAAGCGATACGTGCAAAAACCATTTTGAGTTCCTGAAATGATCCGCGTACCTGAAACTAACCTGGCCAGTCTGTCTGACCGAAAATCACCAACTTATTAATTGGTTTCTGTAAACATAATAAGGTTACCAGGGTAGCCTTGTGTGACATAGCCCAGCAAGAAATTCGATTTGATACAGGCGAGCACAGGTAGATAAACAGGTCCGTTTGCGGATATATTCATCACTTTTTGTTTGTTCATTCAGTTTGTTATTGTTCTCGCTTGTCTTCCTTGACTCAATATGGTATAATACTTTAGTTTTCTTAGTGTTCCCTACTTGTGTTCAACGATTTGTATGGCATTCGTACAGTGGTTTGCTTTTAGGTAACGTTGTCATCGATGGCTTAACTTTCTCTGGCTGAATTATGTGGGTTAAATATGGCGCTATTTTGCCGCTATACCGGTGTAGTGGTAAAACGTTTACGTACCTTAAATTTAAAGTGGTCTAGAATTGAGACCAATTTCGAAATAATAATACATCGAACTCGTCAGACCCTATCGAGATATCTCTTGCGAGAGTCGCGATTAGTAAGTAGTTGCTCTCTACTCTTCAACCTTTGTCGATCCTTCAACCTTGAGTCGATCACACACAATACTGCGGATAGGTCGTAGCTGTAAGTTGTTATTCTCAAATAAGTTATGGATTTCACAGTACAACGAGCAAAATACGTTTCACTAAAGTGTAGTAAATACCAAAACAGGTAAGATGTAAATTTGTTCAATGAAAATAAATTAACGAAAAGTCAAACGACAAGTTGCTCGAGCCCATTTTAACTTAGTGGTAGTTTCACACTGGGGAATCTAAACATTCCGAAAATGAATTTCCTACATCTGCTGAAAGGAAAAAACGACCGAAACTGGCCGTTGACACACGTTGTTTCGTGCTACCAGCGGCCCATCTGAAGGAGGCAGTACCAGGCGTCCATACTCCAAACGATCGATTGCTTTAGTAAAAAAATACGTATGCGTTCTTCTCCGAAAATTCAATAGCGCGTAGATACCGTAAATAATTAAGATTTCTATCCGTGCATATTTGTTTCTATGCATGCGGTTGCAGTAGCTCAATGTCGGACAAAGGATGTTTGTTGTTAATAGTGGATTGTATGGAATATGACTTCTATTCTATAAGCAGGTTCGATGGAAGAAGGAAAAGGCATGGGAATAACATCTATATACAGTTGACGTTCGTATAAACGACAATTAATAATACTGCAAATAGGCGTCCTCAGAAATTACTTTCAGAGGAGCTGTTCACAATTCAGGAGCTTGTTTGTCGTTTGATGCTCCGTTCATTCATCTTCATTAAACGTGCTTGCACTTCGCTGGTCTTGGTATTTATTCCAACCTAATGAGTCTTACTTCGTCCGTTCTATTGTGCAGGTTTTTTGTTAGAAAATTCGCCGCCGTTCTGGAGTAGCTATGACCTATTCGCGGTAGTGTCCAGTCAGCATAATGAAACAGGTAATACAGCCTAAGTAACACGGAGTCACTAGCTTAATCTAGACGTTAGTTACGTATTGCCACGTCGATGCTCCGCATAAAACGCGTCCTTGAGCTGAAACACGGAATATCCCCTTAAGAAGAAGTTTAGCTCATTTTCTCAAATAGAATCTAAGGCGAGTACCTAAAATAAGAATTTCATCTGTAGCAAAAAAACAACTATTAATGAAATTAAGTCTGATTCGTTAAATTATAGTGTAAAAACACATTCACTTGTACTGCCCGTTCGTCTTCTCTAATTCTACAAATGATGAGAGTGTCCCTCTTCGCTTCATTTGAATCTCACGGACAAAGTGTTTTTCAGTTCGAAGAAGTGCTACTTTTAAACGAGGGCTGCCTACTTGTGGCAGCACACACACACACACACACACATACACACACATACACACACATACACACACACACATACACACGCACACACACACACAGACACACACACACACACGCACACACACACACACACACACACACACACAGACACACACACAGACACACACACACAGACACACACACACAGACACACACACAGACACACACACACA